>NC_046172.1:62141893-62299395 GCF_011064425.1 Rattus rattus
GACGCCGCGTTCAGTTACGTATTGCTTCCTTCCTTCCTCCCTTCCTTCTTCCTCCTCCTCTCCCTCCTCCCTTCCTTCCTCCTTTATCCTTCTCCCTCCTCCCCTCCTTCCTCCCTTCCTCCTTCCTTCCTTCCTTCCTTCTCCCTTCCTTCCTTCCTTCCCTCCTTCCTTCCTTCCTTCCTTCCTTCCTTCCTTCCTTCCTTCCTTCCTTCCTTCCTTCCTTCCTCCCTTCCTTCCCTCCCTCCTTCCTTCCTTCCTTCCTTCCCTCCTTCCTTCCTTCCTTCCTTCCTTCCTTCCCTCCCTCCTTCCTTCCTTCCTTCCTTCCTTCCTTCCTCTCTCCCTTCCTCCCTCCCTCCCTCCTTCCTTCCCTCCCTCCTTCCTTCCTTCCTTCCTTCCCTCCCTCCCTCCTTCCTTCCTCCTTCCTCCCTTCCTTCCTTCCTTCCTCCCTTCCTTCCTCCCTTCCTCCCTCCCTCCCTCCTTCCTTCCTTCCTTCCTTCCTTTCCTCCCTTCCTTCCTTCCTTCCTCCTTCCTTCCTTCCTTCCTCCCTTCCTCCCTCCTTCTCTCCCTCCTCCCTCCCCTCCCCCCTCCCTTCCCTCCCTCCTCCCTCCCTCTCTTCCTTCCCTCCTTCCCTCCCTCCCTCCTCCTCCCTTCCTTCCTTCCCTCATGCATTACATCCTGAGTGCATTTCTCCTCCCCTCCCCCTCCCTCCTCCCTTCCTCTCTTCCTCCCTTCCTTCCCTTCTTTCTCCCTGCCTCCCTCCCTTCCTCCCTCCCTCCCTTCCTCCCTTCCTTCCCTCCCTTCCTCCCTCCCTCCTTCCTTCCTTCCTCTCTCCCTCCCTCCCTTCCCTTCCTACCCGCCCCCCTCCCCTCCTCCCTCCCTTCCTTCCCCCCTTCCTCCTTCCTCCCTCCTCCTCCCTTCCTTCCTTCCCTCATGCATTACATCCTGAGTGCATTTTCTCCTCCCTCCCTCCCTCCCTCCCCTTCCTTCCTCCTCCTCCCTCCTCCCTCCTCCCTTCCTCCCCTTCCTCCCCTCCCCTCCCTCCCTTCCTCCTTCCTTCCTTCCTTCCTTCCTTCTTCCTTCCTTCCTTCCTCCTCCCTTCCTCCCCTTCCTCCTCCCTCCTCCCTCCCTCCCTCCCCTCCTTCCTTCCTTCCCTCATGCATTACATCCTGAGTGCATTTTCTCCTCCCCCCCCCCCTCCCTTCCTTCCTTCCTTCATGAATTACATCCTGACTACATTTTTCCACCCTCCACTCCTCCTAGCACCCCTGCCACCCAACCACCAACGCCTCTCCTCTCTCCCAGATCCATGCCTCCTCTGTTTCCCTTCAGAATGAGCAGGCCTCTCAGGTATATAAATTGAACACAGCATATATGTCCAATATACAATAGGACTAGGCACAAACCCTCATATCAAGGATGTATGAAGCAACACAGTAGGAGGAAAAGGGTCCCAAGAACAGGCTAAAGAATTAGAGTTAGCACCCACTGCCACTGTTAGGAGTCTCAAGAACACAAAGTTTATGCCAAACATATTCATGAGCCCATTGGACACCTTTGAGGTCATCCAACAGTTGGCGATCCTCAAATTTAGCGATGACCTCTGCCTGTATGTTAAGAACAAAGGGGGTGGGGTAGCCCTAAACATGGTTTTAAAAGGGGTGAGACCCAACTGGTAAGGGCAGTTTCCTACCTGGTAGAGAGCGCGGAGGGAAGAAATTATTCAGCCATTGTCAATCTCCTCCGTCAATTTAGTTCTTTTAGGGTTTTGTTTATTCTCTCTACCTGTCCTGAACTCTGGTGTCTATATGCACAATAAAGTTTCCAGTCAATTCCCAGAATACTGTCTAGTCTCTGACTTACCTGGGATACAAAAGCTGTATGACCATATCATCTGACAAAGCCCATAGTTTGGCAATATGTCCTCTAAGAGCTTCTTTGTCACCATGGATATTTTAGTTTTAGATTTAGTGAAGAAAGCCTCAGTCCAACCTGAAAAGGTATCAGTAAGCATCAGTAAATATTTATATCTAAATTTTCTGCTTTTTCCTCTGTGGAGTCTGTCTCTCAAAAGACTGGGCTTTGTGCCTCTGAACCTATTACTGGGGTTCTTCTCATTAGCCACTGAATTAGTTACAGTCTTAGCTATCTATTCCTGATATTAGCAAATCTTGTATTTTCTGGATGCCCATGTGGGAAGAACAGTGAATCTTCTGAAGAATGTGTAGTCCCATTTCTTCTGGCACAATGGGCTTGTAATCTGCTGTTTTCTACCATCTGTTATAATGTTTGAACATGGGTAAATTCCTAGCCCAGATTATGTCATCTTTTTAATACTTAGGGTGGTCAAGAGGTATAGGATCCCCCAAATCTAGGGAAGTCAAGGGCAAGAGTGGTCTGATTTCTAGGGCAGCATGATGGAATGCTTGATCTGCCCTATTGTTGCCCTCCGAAACTGGGGCCTTTCCTCTCTGGTGTCCCGAGCAATGGATGGGCCAACTTTTAGGCCCCCATAGAGCCCTTAGTAGGGAGAGGATTTCCTCTTTGTTTTTGATAGTCTTTTCTTCTGCTGTCAGAAGTTCTCTCTCCTTACAAATAGCTCCATGGACATGGCATGGTAGCAAAGACACACTGGCTACCTGTGTCTCTTGTCTTTTCTCAGCTCTAATGTCTTGATTAGAGCTACCAGTTCAACTTTTGGGCTCTACCCATATGGTCTTGATGTTTGAGACCACTGCAGCTCCAGTATACCTCTGTCCATCCTGAATGAAACATGGATGTGAGGCAAAATGTCTGCACAGTCATGCAGTGACCTGTTGAGATCTGAGTCAGGCAGCAGAGTAGCTAGGTTCAGGCCAGTTTGGGGCCTGAAAGGTTATTCTGGGTGGGCATTTAAAAAGAGAGGATGGGAATGAGTCATTTTGGCACTGGTGATGGTCAGGCTTTGGCCCAGTGACAGTTTGTCAGCACGCTTAATCAGGAGGCCATTACTGCAATGATGTTTAAACAGGGGTGGAGGGCAGCTTCTGGCAACTAAGTCTGATTTCTTTGACAGGTAGGCCACTGCCTGGCACTTGGGCCCAGAACCTGAGTCAATACTCCTTTTGCTATCTCAGATCTCTTATCCATGAAGAGATGGAAGGGCTTAGTCACTTCTGGCAACCCCAAAGCTGATGTAGAAAAAAAAATTTGCCTCAGAGAGCCACCTCTGACCTTTTCATATGTATCCCCTGGACCTAGGGGGGTCACCTATGGTTGGTAGTAGGTCTTCTTCTTTTATTTTATTAACTTGAATATTTCTTATATACATTTTTAAAAGTGTTATTCCTTTCCGGTTTCTGGGCAACATCCCCTTCCCCTCCCCTTCCTTTGGGTGTTCCCTCCCCACCTCCCCCATTTGCAGCCCTCCCCAACAGTCTAGTTCACTGGGGTTCAGTCTTAGCAGGACCCAGGGCTTCCCCTTCCACTGGTGCTCTTACTAGGATATTCATTTGCTACCTATGAGGTCAGAGTCCAGGGTCAGTCCATGTATAGTCTTTAGGTAGTGGCTTGGTCCTGGAAGCTCTGGTTGCTTGGCATTGTTGTACATATGGGTTCTCGAGCCCCTTCAAGCTCTTCCAGTTCTTTCTCTGATTCCTTCAACGGGAGTCCTATTCTCAGTTCAGTGGTTTGCTGCTGGCATTTGACTATGTATTTGCTGTATTCTGGCTGTGTCTCTCAGGAGCGATCTACACTTCTGCACTTCTTTGCTTCATTCATCTTGTCTAATTGGGTGGCTGGATATTTATGGGCCACATGTGGGGCAGGCTCTGAATGGGTGTTCCTTCAGTCTCTTTTTTAATCTTTGCCTCTCTATTCCCTGCCAAGGGTATTCTTGTTCCCCTTTTAAAGAAGGAGTGAAGCATTCACATTTTGATCATCCGTCTTGAGTTTCATTTGTCATAGGCATCTAGGGTAATTCAAGCATTAGGGCTAATAGCAACTTATCAATGAGTGCATACCATGTGTGTCTTTCTGTGATTGGGTTAGCTCACTCCAGGATGATATTTTCCAGTTCCAACCATTTGCCTCTGAATTTCATAAAAAGTCGTTGTTTTTTGATAGCTGAGTAATATTCCATTGTGTATGATGCCACATTTCTGTATCCCTTCTCTGTTGAAGGGAATCTGGGTTCTTTCCAGCTTCTGGCTATTATAAATAAGGCTCGATAAACATAGTGGAGCACGTGTCTTTTTTATATGTTGGGGCATCTTTTGGGTATATGCCCAAGAGAGGTATAGCTGGATCCTCAGGCAGTTCAATGTCCAATTTTCTGAGGAACCTCCAGACTGATTTCCAGAATGGTTTGTACCAGTCTGCAATCCCACCAACAATGGAGGAGTGTTCCTCTTTCTCCACATCCTCGCCAGCATTTGCTGTCACCTGAGTTTTTGATCTTAGCCATTCTCACTGGTGCAAGGTGAAATCTCAGGGTTGTTTTGATTTGCATTTCCCTGATGACTAAAGATGTTGAACATTTCTTTGGGGTGTTTTCAGCCATTCTGCATTCCTCAGCTGTGAATTCTTTGTTTAGCTCTGAACCCCATTTTTTTAATAGGGTTATTTGTCTGAGTAGGGTCTTCTTAACAGAGGCTCAGTAGTCTAAATTTTTCAGGGCCTCCAAGAGGTCTTAGGTCTTTTAAGACATTCTTGTTTCGTTTCTGCTGTCACCAGGAGGTCATTTATATACTGGTGAAGGACTTTATCTTTTAGGTTTTAGCAAGGCAGAATGTTAAGCTTTAATTAGCATCAAGGAAGTTGGTGGGTTTCTCTTTTATTTTTAGGGTTACTCTGGGCATCTTTTAAGGCCATGGCTTGAATATGCTTTTTCTTTTGGGGCATTCCCTGACCCAGTGGCCCTCCTCTTAACAATAAGTACATTGGTTCTTTTCCAAGAGGGGCTGTTCTTGGTTCTTGGGGCCCCAGTTACCCCCTTTTTGTAGAAGCCAGTTGCTTTAGATGTTTCCTACACAGGTAGGCCACTGATCCTGTGCCAGGGCCTGATAAGCATTTTAGTTTCTAGAAGCCATTTGTCTCAGACCACCTCCTACAGTCCTCTGGTTTGGCCATGGCTGCCAACAGGATCTTTGCCAGATTGAGAGTCTTCTGTTATTGTACTTGTCTTTTTCTATTTTTCTATCTTTATTAAATACTTTTTCTACCATTATCCTTTAAGCTCTTTCTTTTAGTCCTTGAACCCTTTGTAGTTCCCTGATACCTGGTGCTGCCTGGTTAATAAAGGCTAGAGCTACTACTGCTTTCGCTTATCTTTGGCCAAATTAGTGGCTGTCTCATAGCCGCTTTGAGACCTGCCAATCAGAGCCTGGTGCTAAGACTTAGCCTCTCCTTACCTTTAGCAGTATTGGAGTCCTAATCTGGGTGGATTTCCCCGTGGGGCCAGGAACCAGTTTTCTGGCCTTTGTCTGTGGTGAAGAGAACTAGCAAGAGCTCTTCACAATCATCTCAAGTGGGCTGGTGGGTGAAAAGGACTGTCTTGAGATTAATTAAATCTCAAGGAGTGTCTGAAAAGGGGGAATTCTGTGTTCTCCAATAAATAAAAGGTTACTAGTGGCAAAAGACCAATGGTGATGAGGTTGGTGTCCTTGCTCACCAACCGGCCCTGCTGCACTCTAGGGCAGGATGGCAGACTCAGCCTCAGAAGGCAGGGCTGCTTGGGGCTGCTGCCATTTCACTTGAGGGATTGAATAATATGGGGGTAGAAAAATAACATCTTCCTCCACTTCTTGGAGGACCAGGAGAGGGATAGTGCAGGAGAGAGGTGATCTGGTGTGTCCTCCTTTGTACCCTTGGACTTTTTGTTAGCCAAGGCAAACACTTGTGCTCATTTTCATGGGGAGAAAACATTTAAGCCAAGAGAGTGGGTCCTCAAGAGCTAAGATGGTCAGTCTGTTAAATTCAATTCATCCATAAATCCAATTTCCATAACAGGAAACAGAAAACAGGATGGACAACAGTTCTTTATGGGTTCCACATCCCCTAGCAGGGTTCCTCATCTGCTCCATCTTTCCGAAAAATTAACTCCAGTGGCACTTTGTCCCCAGGGGCTTTGAAATGTCTCCTAAGCCCCTGTGGCCATGACATACCAGCATATCCATTGCAGGAAGATTCCACATCCACTTTTGCCATTTTTTTGCCATGAAATACAGATGTTTAGGACTTTTCAGAACAGAATTACAGAATTATTCAGAACAGAATGATTGAGGCACTGCACAAGCACATAGACAGACATAGATTACATAAACACATGGACAGACACTCACAGACTCAGACGTTCCAGGTATTAATCCATCTGGGTTGGCTCCTGGTGGTCTTGGAATTCCTGGCCAATGCACCAAAATGTTGTGCCAGGAATTGTTAGTGAACCCCAAAAGACCACTAAGGAGCTGTTTATGTTGTAATAACATTAGGGTCTTTTTATTACAAACTCAGGCTTGGCCTCTCCTCCAACCCAAATCTGACATAGCAGGACAGGAAGGGAAGGCAGAGCAACTTCAAACCCTTAGCTGGACAAGATTTTACAGGAAATCAGGAGCAGTGAGGGGGTGAGGGAGCAGGTGTCCAGTTTGACAAGCATCTAATAGAATGACTATAAGCCAATAGGTCGGTGCTCTGAAGCAAGACTGTATATAATCACAAACATTCTGAAAGTACATTTGAAGCAATCAGACCATCTTTGATTAACTGTTGCTAGGAAGTAGCTAGAAGTGACTCTGGCCAAGGACAAGCCATGGGGTCCTTCCTGGTACTTAGGGTGCAGCTTGGGTTCTACTGCAGGTCAGTTTCTTAGGCTTTTTTTTGTTGTTGTTCAAGATAGAGGCTGGATCCAAGATGGAGTAGGTTTGGCCTTTCACAACAAAGTCTTCCATATTCCTACTAGGATGACCCATTAAGTCCCACTTAAAGTATTCCATAACTTTCCAAATCCAAAGTTCCCAAATCCACATTCTGCCAAACAAAAGCATGGTCAGGCCTATCATAGAAATACCCCAGTCCCTGGTACCAACTTCTGTCTTATTTAGGGTTTTACTGCTGTGAACAGGCACTATGACCAAGGCAACTCTTATAAGGACAGTATTTAATTGGGGCTGGCTTACAGGTTCAGAAGTTCAGTCCATTATTGTCAAGGCAGGAGCTTGGCAGAGTCCAGGCATGGTGCAGCCGGAACTGAGAGTTCTACATCTTCATCTAAAGGCAGACAGGAAAAGACTAGCTTTCAGGCAGGTAGGAAGAGGCCATTAAAGCCCATGCCCACAGTAGCACACCTATTCTAAGGCTATACCTCCAAATAGTGCCACTCCCTGAGCCAAACATATTCAAAGCACCACATCTCTGATGATTCTAGTATGTGTCAAGTTGAGAAAAAACTAACCAGTATGTGACTTTGAGAATTTCTAATGCTCTGCCTTCCTTTATTTGTTTGGAATTTTAGTCTGCCTTTTCTTATTATGACTCTTATCCTTTATGATGTCTAAGAGCAGCATTTTCCAGTGTGTCACCTTATCTACAAGTACTCATACTTTTGAGTTTTGAAATTAATTGGTATGTTTTTACTATGTTATAGAGCATACAGAATTCCCAAGCCTGTTTTAACTAGAATTAATTTAATTATTTGTTAAGTCGGCTTGCTAGTTGTATGCTGGGAAGTATTAAAAAAAAAACTCAGGAACTACTTTTGAGGAATTTCAAATGACAAAAGAATGAGAATGTAATATACATGTAGAATGTCAGTGTACTTTATTGTTTAATGTGAACAATAACCTCTGTTTAAATCTATTTATTAATACAATTTCTACCATATCAGCATACTTTGTGAATGAGGTATTTTGGTTATTTTAATTTTGTTAAGTTTATAGCTGAATAAAAATCCTTGGTTCAACTTTTTCTTGTTAAACATCTGTTTCAAAACGATCAATATGCACTTGCTTTATTGAGTGCTATTTAGTGAACATAATTAAAGCCTTCTTTAATAGAAAACTTTTCAGGGCCATGAGATAACTGTCTTTAACCAAGAAATTTGTGGACCACTATAATGACTGTCCAAACCATAAATGTCCCTGGAACTTTCTTCTCTAAATTCCTGAATATCATGAATTCGACTTATTTTATTGTCAATTTTCATAATTTTAACCAAGAAATTACAAGAAAAAAATACAGATTTGAGACTTCTAGTTCCTTCAATTTTATTTTAAAAGTGATTTTTAAGCTTAGTTAACCATAATTTCTAACTAGATACAAACACATTGAATATAATGAGTGGTATTTAAGTCCAAGGCCTCCAATGCATAGGTAGAATGTTCTTGCCATAAGATATACAATAATATCCTATTTGCTGGCCTTTAAAATTTATACAATAGAGTTGCAATTCTATTATATTCTTTTAGTTGTTATTGAATATTCATGCCTAATAAGGTAAATAATTTTAAACACTAGTTATAACCTAAGAAAATGTGGGCATAAAATTTTGCTTATAGTAGATTACAAATGAAGACATTTTAAACTGTTAGTCTAATATATTGGTGTATAAAATTATAATCAAATTTTAGTGTGGCTGGTGGACAGAACTAGAATATTTAATGAGCTGACCTGGAAGACAGAGACAGGAAGATCCTGATTCCTAAGCTAGCCTGCTCACAGGATGCAACCCTTAAATAACTGCTGGGGACATTCCTCAGTGGTAGAGCACATGTAGAAACCTAAATTTCATCTCCTACCTCACAAAACTAAAATCAATGTTTAATAAAATTGGAAATTGGGGAGTATAATGAGCAGACAGCATGTTTAAGTCATATCCCTGGAACTTTCTAAATTTCTTGATGTCATAAATATGACATACTTTATTATCATTTGTGGGGGGCAGAACAGGGGAGAGGCAGTTGTAAGCTTCTGTGTGGCTGCCGGCAATTGAACTTGCATTCTTTGGAACAGCAGCCCTTGTCCTAACTGTGAGCCTTATCTCCAGCTCCATGATTTCCTTTAAAACAACAACAAAAAACAACAACAACAACAACAACAGCACGGTTATAATGAGCAAACATTTAAATTAGTAGTTTTACTTATTTTACCACATGTAGGTCTTTTGTGTGGGTGGACTTTCTATAATAGGCCTGACATAGGTGCTAATATGATGAATTTAAACTCAAGCCTTAGTTTGAAAGGAGAAAGAGAAGTTCCTTAATCTTGGTGTGGGTCGAAAAGAACTATTTAATTATAAAACAAGACTGATGTTTTAAGGCATATATACATTGTGAAGGGCCAAATTCTAGCTAGTTAACATATGCATTATATTTCGTAAGTATCTCTTATATCTACTCTTTTAGCATATGATCTGATGTTTGTTCTTGGTAAATCATATCCAAAACCATTAGTCATATAGCTTCTTTTCTGTTATTCTGGATCCTTGAGTCTCCTCATCAACCTCTATCAAAAAGTACTACTACATCTTGAGTATGAAACCATTTTTTTTCTTAAATAAGTTTATACCTGGTTATTTTCATAATTTTTATATTCTATTTATTTTTATTAAACATTGGTTAGAGTGTGGTAGATTTTTGAAAGGTATAAATAACAATAATATAAAACCATTATGGAAAACCATATCCTTGCCACTTAGTTTAGAGGAAAGGTAAAATCTCCATATTTTTATCAATTTGTATTGAGATATAACCACGATTCCACTGAGTATGATTTCCTGTTTTTATTCTCAGTCTTTGTATCATTTCCTTTTGATTTTTATTCTTGAATTTTATTAAATGTAAATATGGATGATTTGCCTGAATGTATGTATGTGCACCAGATGTGTGCCTTTTGCCCACAGAGGCCAGAGGAGGTGTTGGATCCTCCCTGGAACTGGAGTTACAGACAGTTGTGAGCTACCATGTAGCTTTTGGGATTTGAACTTGAATGCTCTGGAAGAGCAGCCAGTGCTCTTTAACTGCTGAGCTATTTCTCCAGCTCCATAATTTCCTAAACAAAACAAAACAGGCTAGTCAACTAACCTGAACCCTGAGAGCTCCCAGGCTGATTCTAGGCTCCTGGCACATATAGTGGTAGTACAGGGTTACCATTTTTGGCCTCAGTGGAAGGCGATGTGCCTAATCCTGCAGAGACTTGATACACCAGGGTAGGGGAATACTGGGGGTAGGGATTTGGGGGAGGTATATGGGGAGGCCTGTACTCTTAGAGGTGAAAGGGAGAGGGGAAGGAACTCAGCAGGGGAGGATGAGGAAGGGGGGGCAACAATTGGGATGAAATTACTAATTAGGTAACTAAGGTCTCACTATATAGTTCCAGCTGCCTTGGAACTCACTGTGTAGATTACATCGGCTTCAGCCTAGCAGAGGTCTGCCTGCCCCTCTCCTGAGTGGGGAGATTAAAGGCATATAATATACTATCATTCCCAGTAATGTGATTATAATTTTTTGTACTTAGCACTAATTTATAATATTTTGTTGCATGAATTTTAATTGTTTACTCTTCCCTTGATGAATATTTGAATTGTTTCTAGATTTTTACAGTTAAATTTTTCATAGAATTAAGGACTGGTGAGGTGGCTTAGCAGCTAAAGGTCTGTACTGACTAGTTTTATGTCAACTTGGTACAAACTAGAGTTATTTGTAAAGGGGGAACCTCGACTGAAAAAAATTGTCCTCATAAGATCAGGCTGTAAGGCATTTTCTTAATTAGCGATAGATAGGGGATAGACTAGCCCATTGTGGGTGGTGCCATCCCGGGGCTGGTGGTTCTGGGTTCTGTAAGAAAGCAGACTGAGTAAAGCATGAAGAGCAAGCCAGTAAGCCGCACCTTTCCATGGCCTATATATATATCATCTGCCTCCAGGTTCCTTTTCTGGTTGATTTCCTGTCCTGACTTCCTTTAGTGAAATACTACAATCTGGAAGCTTAAGCCAAATAAATCCTTTCCTCATTGCTTTTGGTCATGGTGATTTATCCCAGCAATAGAAATGCTAAGATAAGTCCTTACCACCAAGCCAATGACAGGTCACCAGAAGCCACATGGTGAATAGAGAAAACCAACCCCTACAAGTTGTCCTCTGACCTCCACATGCACACCATGGCATATATGTGCATAATTTTGCATGCAAACACACAGGTAATCGAAATTTAATGAAAGCTTTTAGGATTAGAACTAATATGTACAGACCCACATTTGTCATCCTAGGACTCAGGGAGAAGAGGGTTGAGATCACGAGTTGGAGGCCATTTTAGTGTCTTGAGCTAGATAGTAGCTTGGACTGTATAGTGAAGCCATGTCATATAAACAAAATACAAAACAACCTACTGGGTCATATATGTGATATCACTTGATTCTGTTCTCCTAAAAGTTTTTATGTTGTTTATCATATTGTATCTGTAGTTTAGAATCTATACACAATTTTAGCTGTTTTTAGAAGGAAAGTCAAGGATGATTCCTATTTTGACACTGGTGGAAGAGGCAGCCCAGTTTTTTACATGAACTTTTTTTCTACCCCCAGCTCCCCATATATACTGCACCACCTCTCCATTCTAAATATGTTGAAGAACAGCCTGGTTATTTACAAAGGGGATTTACTTCCATCCGTACTACAACTGCTTATTATATTGGCTGGTGCAAGGTAAGTCTATTTTTGGCAGTAGTTAAATATCAGGTTTTTATTAATTGTTTCAGTTATTCATAAATTGTGTTTTTAAAAAGAACTTTTATTCTTCTCTTATATATTATATTCTAACTGCAGTTTCCCTTCCCTCTGTTTCTCTTAGTTTCTCCTTTCCCTACATCCCCTCTACCCCAGATTAACTTCTCTGTCTCCAACAAACAAACAAACAAACAGAAAACAGCAGGCCTCTCAGGGACAGTCACTGAACATAGATACAATAAGACTGGGCACACACCCTGATTTTGCTGGACTAGGCAGTAAAGTAGGAGGAAAAGGGTCAGGCCAAAGAATCAGAGATAACCCTAACTCTCAATGTTAGGAGTCCCATAACAACACCAAGCTACACAACCATAACAAAAATGCAGAGAACCTTGACCAGACCCATACAGGCTCCCTCATTGTCAGTTCAGCTCTGTGGGCCCCTATGAGTCTTGGTTAGTTGATTCTGTGGGACCTGTTCTTGTGGTATACTTGACCCCTCTGTCTCCTACAGTGTCTGGATGTGGGTCTCTGCATCTGCTCCCCTGGTTGCTGGATGATGCCTCTGTGATGACATTTTGCACTAGGCCTTGATTCATATATGCATTTTTTTTGAAAAGAGAAGAAACTCCCTCAAAATTTAGTGGCTTAAAATATGTAGCATTGTATATACCCATTATTTTCAGGCTAGGAATGTGACGAGAATTCAAACAGGTGATTCTTCTGTTCATGTGATATTGTCTGAGGCTACTCTGTGGCATTCATCAGGCAAATGAGATGTAATAGGGAGGTCAAAACAGCTTAATTTGTATCTTGTCAAGGGTGACTGGATGAATGGACCCAGCTGAAATTGTTGGCTGGATGAAAGCTTGATAGCACACTGATGTTTTATTAGCATCACTATATAGATTTAGTTTTGTGTAATCAACATCCCCACTGTGAGTGTCTTAGTAATAGTGGTACCAATATTTTTCTAATACTGAAGTAATAATCAGCTTTCACTCTACCAACAAATGTAGCCTGGTTATAAACCTTTGTGTAATTTTAACATTTATTTTAATATTTTCTGATGATTTTATACATGAGCACCAACCATATTTACACCACTACACGAATATTGTATTGACATCATTTCCACCCCAACTTCTCCCATCCTCCACCTCCTCCTGTGTTCCCATCGTTGCCTCTCAGTTTCATGGCCCCTTATTTATTATTGATACACACACACACACACACACACACACACACGCACACACACACACACACACACACACACACACACACTCACACACACTCACACACACACACTCACACACACACACACACACACACACACACACACACCTCACTCACACTGCTGAGTCCATTTAGTGTTGTTTATATGTATATGTTTTTAGGGTTGACTACTTGGCATTGAATAACCTATCAGGAGGTTTGTTGTTAGGAACCACTAATTCCCCTTCTCTTAGAAACCATTAATGAATTACCCGTGGCTCTTTATCTAAGACTGGGCTTTGTGAGATTTCATCATTGTAAAGATGTTGTTTCGACAACCATGTTGGAGATGCAGATTCCCTATTAGATATAATTCTAATGTATTCATTTTAAAAAGAATTTGCTGCAGCTGGTGAGATGGCTCAGTGCATAAAGACACTTGCAATGCAAGCCTGGTCGCCTGAGTTTTATCCCTAGAACCTATAAAAGGAGGAAAGAAAGAAATGACTTCACAGTGTTGTTCTCTGATTGACTTCACACACACGCACACACACATGCTCATGCGCACATATGCACGCATGCACAGTAATCTTCATCATCAAGAATAGTCTCAATACATTTTATAAAAAAATAGCATCCTTATGGGTGAAATATCTAATCAGTGAACTCTGATCAATCCGTGTGATATTTCAAACATTTGATGCGGAGTTATTTTTGAAAGTTTGTGTTTGTCATACACTTTCAGGGTACAAGTTGTACTAGTCACCCTTAATGTGATCTCTGTGGGAAATATCTTAATTATGGTCTGAGTCATGCCCCTCAGGCTACATGACAAGAGCTGGATGATTCAGACTTAGGTCTCTTGAGACCTCATTTTCTATAGTGTACTCAGATGTGTCTTCAGTGAGGTAATTGTTCCTGAGAGATCTTTAAATTGCTATTGTAACTATCACCCAATTTAAGACTGAAAGAACATTTTATTCTGTTAATATGCTGAAGCAAATAGGTTGATGAAGGGCACTTTCAAATGCATTTCATCTTCAATGTAAACAACTTTTCCTCTCTAATTTTCTCCTAAATACGCAATCTATTCCTCAAAAAAGCCTGATTTAAATGACTTCTTTGTGAAAAGTAGTTTCATGGAGTGCGAATTCAATACAAGCTGCTAGCCTACGCTTTGCTTTAGCAGAAATTGATGTAGCAGTGCCCCCAAGTGGTAAAAAGGAATTCTTAAATACAGTTTGGGAACATTTCCCAAACACAAGTTAGTTTTCTTCCTTAATGCTTAAATGGTTTAAACAGCCCACTTGCAGGTGATATTTAAGACAGTCCCCCAAGAGAAATGTCCCAGTGGCACTTTGTTTTATGCAAGTTTGTAGAGATTTAAGCCATGGTAAACAACTGCTCACTCTTAAACTGAGACAGCATTAGTAGATTAAGACATTTTAATAATTTACTTTCATTCCCATCTAATATACTTGCTTCTGTTTTTCTGCATTGAAAATGTCTGTTACTTTGTTTCCATCCCATGATTTCATGCATAAGGATGTCATATGTTTAGATTGTGTTTCCTAGCTTGTACAATAGAATATTCAGCATGGGATAATCAGCAAGATTCTGAGAAAATCACTCATATTTCCTCTAATACAAGTGAGATAACACCCAATATTCAATGAATACAATAGTATCTTGGCATTCAAGTATGTTAGAAACAGGTAAACAGAAAAAAGCATTGCTTTAAAGTGTTAATCCCTTCAGTGGGTTAATATAAGCTTGATTTATGGAGAATTTATGTTCCTATTTAGGAATAAATGGCTCATTTATTTTTTTCTCATTCTAATTGCACACTAAGATGAAGGGAAGAGATAAAGCGCTCTGCATTAGGTTTCCTGTGTTTGTTTTTTCTCTATAAATCATCATGCCCTGGCTAGTGCATTCTTATTAGTCAGATGGTTTTTTGTGTGTGTGTGTGTGTGTGTGTGTGTGTGTGTGTGTGTGTGTGTGTGTGACATGCACACAAGATGCATGCTGAGATATACTTCATTTCATGATTTATTCAAGATCCCTTCCCTTTTTTTTTCCAGGCTATTATAAAGTAAGATGAAAATCTTTATAAAAATTTTCAGGATCTTTTCTGTGAAATCGCTGATTATTTTAAAAGTATTATATTACCCACTTCTATGACGAAAATAATATACCAGCATTACTATGTTAAGTGAAATGAAAAACAAGAGAGGAAGGGACGATGCAGTAAGCACGTGTACTCCTAGTGAATACACAGGAAACTCTGGACTTAGATTTTAATATAATACTGAATCAACACATACATGTAATCTTAGAGTTGTACTGATTAACCCTTTCCAAAATTCACAACTTTTTTGTATACCACCTTTTGCATAGGGCATTTTATCTCTTTATGAAAATGGGGTCATGGATACAGTACAAATTGGAAAAGGTAGGTGAGTAAACCATCTATAATTAGAAATATGGTTTTAAGTTGTCTTGGTATGAAATTTAAAAATATAAACATAGCATATTCCACATTATTATGATTATACTGGTGTAGAAGATAGATTCTGTACTTTATTTTTAATGATAACAAAGCAATTACTGTTTCTTTCACACTGTATTTTATGCTAAGCCTTTGTCACACTGCTGAGAGTTGCTATTGGAATGACAGATTTCTCTCTGACAGATTAGGAAACTAAGGTTTAGAAAGTTTAACTGGGTTCCCAAGGTTACTAGGAAGCAATGCCCAGATTCAAACTCAAACCACTTTTAGCTGAAAGTCCACATTGTATATTTAAAATTTATAAGGTAAAGATTTATCCTCTTTTGCTAATTGGTCTAAATAAGTGTTATTATCTGTTAAAATACATTATGCTTTTCTATCAGTTGCTGGGAAATGACATAGAAGCACACATCTTGAACTGTCTAAGCTAATGGTGCAAAGTTATTGCACTTTAGCTTCTTAATGGCATTTGGCAGCAGACATAGCTTCCTGATAGTCCTTGCCTAGAGCAGTTGGCAAAATAAACATGTATGGACAACAGAAAGAAAAATGAGCTAAAATTTTAGCAATCATCATAAACTTAATATAGTTTATTTGAAATATTATTTAATGTACACTAAGATTTAACATATTAATTAACATTTTTTAGCTGAGTTGAACCTGGAACTCTGATTTCTGCCTTCATCTTCCTATCTTATCATCCTAAGTGCTAGGTTAATATATGCACCAATATACCCATCTATCCCTTATCAGTCTTGAGGACCATAATTATGTATGTGACTTTCATCAATAACTATGGTAGAAAAGTATATTTTGAGAGCTGGAAACAATTTAAATGTATAAAACACTGAAGCATCTGTACTTTTGATTACACTTTATGTCGTTTTTGACTAATTTCATTTCTCATCTGGATCTTTGTTTGTAACCAATGTCTAATGTGAGGTTTTGGGTAGATAGTGACAAGAAGTATCTAATTTCAAATTTTATATCCTTAAAATTTTTTAACCTGCTTATTGTAGGGATGTAAAACATAAACAATTAGGACTTTATTTTATGGTAATCATATTTAAGTTGTACCTTCTAGCACCATAGCTCTGTTAACAATGATAATAACTAATAATAATAGTATATATCACAAAGAATATAAGTATTAAATGATCTATGGAAGGTAAATTTGATTTTGTTGTTAGTATTATAAGAATGGTTTTAAATTGCTGTCCATATCAATTTTTATATTACTTATTTTAAGAGTAAACTACTTACTATTATCATATTGTCTACTATTAATATACTGATCTCTAGCTTGTATTATACTATATAGAGGGTCCAATTATAGTCATTCTTATTTGTTCTTAACTGGTATCTTCAGATGCATATGTCTATCTGAAGAATCCTCCTCAAGATTTTCTTCCCAAAATGGGAGTGATTACAGCTTCAGGATTGGCAGGTTTGCTTTCAGCAAGAAAAGGTATGCTTTTAAGATATATTTTCTTTTTCAATGCTATTATATTCTAAATTTTACCTTCATTACATTTATTGCATAATATCAGATTAAATTAGTGTAAAAATGTTTTGATTCTTGACTGTACCATATTTATATTTAAATGTTAAACTTGACTATACTAACTATAGTAAAGAATGAAGAATAATGGGGCTGGAGAGATGGCCTAGAGGTTAAGACCTTCCAGAGGTCCTGAGTTCAAATCCCAGCAACCACATGGTGGCTCAACCATCTGTAATGGGATCTGATGCCCTCTTCTGGTGTGTCTGAAGACAGCTGCAGTGTACCTATATCTAATAAATAAATCTTAAAAAAGAATAGAGAATAACTCAAATTCTTTTGTTCTGTTGGTAAAATGCAAAGCAATATAAGAATTCTGGAAAAGAGTTTGACAAATTCTCATAAGTTAACCATATACTCGTCAAGCAAATTAGGAGTGACATTTCAGAGTGTTTACTTACCCTAGATGTGCTGGCTAATGTTTTGTCAACTTGACAAAAGCTAGAGTTGTCTGAAAGGAGGGAACCTTGGTTGAGAAAATCCCTCCATTTAAGATCGAACTGTAAGGAATTTCCTTAACAAGTGATTGACAGCACATTGTAGGTGGTGCCATCCCCTGGGCTGGTAGCCCTGGGTTCTGTAAGAAAGCAGGCCAAACAAGCCATATAGAACAAGAATAAGCAGCAACCACTCTCCCACCCCCCAGCCTCCAAGACATCAACTCCTGCCTCCAGGTCCCTGCCCTGTTTGAATTCCTGCCCTGACCTCCTTCAATGATGACCAATGATTTGGAAGTGTAAGACAAATAAACCCTTTCCACCCCAACTTGCTGTTTGGTCATGGTGTTTTGCTGCAACAATAGTAACCCTAAGAGTCTAGAGAAATGAAACACCCATACACAAATGCTTACAGCAATTGTAAATAATCATAAAAAGCTGGAAACAGGCTAAGTATTCCTCCAAGTGGATAAATGAATCAGGGCACAGCCCCACAAAGGAACACTATTTGGTGTTATAATTTGAGCTATTGGCACGTGTAACATTGGTTGTGAAATTCATACTACCAAAAGAATCTAAAGAATTGTATGTTAATATAAAGATATACATTAACTCAAAACTGTTTTCCTTACTCATGCTACACTAACACTGTATGCAATGTTAAGGATTTGAAGAAGACATACAATATATATCTCAGATAAAATCTGGTTAACTTCTGGTTTCAACCTGACCAAAGTAGTTGAAATCAACATTCATCAGATAGGAATGGTGTTTTCAGAACGATTTTTTAAAATACAGTTAAGGAAAGGGTGAATATTATTTTTTAATCTTCCATCAAGGAAAGATGTCATATATCACCATAATTCTGGGAATTATTGATGAGTTAAGAGATTCTAATCCTGACATTTTGGGGTTGTTAAACCAAGAACTAAATAAAGAGCCAGGTGATAGTGGTGCACACGTTTAATCACAGCACTCAGGAGACAAAGGCAGGTGGAGCTCTGTGAATTTGAGGCAAGTCTGGTCAACAGAGTGAGTTCCAGGATAGGCAGGACTACAGAAACCCCGTCCCAAAACCAAGAAAACAAACAAACAAATAAACAAAAAGAACTAAACAAAAATAGTGAGGAAGACAGAGCTGAGATTCAGTTTTGGATATGCTTTAATTAGCCCAGATTTTCTTTCCCATACCACATAAAGCAGTCTTCTTACCTATCTTCTCCACGTTCAGTCTATTGTAGACCTGAATTTAACAGACTCCTTTACAAATAATTAAACCAGACAGAAAAAAATATAAAACAAAAAAACCCAAGGTTTGTAACATATCACCAACTGCAAGGTCACTAGCAAACATTATCAGGTATTTTTTCACCGTAATCTATTCCTATTTCCTTTTTAAACTAGGGGTCAAAAGCTGTTTGAAAAGTTAACAGTTCTTATTCCCGTTGGCAGGAAAATATATCTGATTTCTTGGTCTCATTCAGAGTCCAGAATACTCAGACAGGTATCTAAGATGCATATTGTTTTGGATCAGTGTTCTCGTGGGGCTAAGCATTAGTTAGGTAAGAGTGCTGTGTCCCCCACTGCTATACAGAATTGTGCTGGATTTGTGGAAATGTTCAGGGCGAATGACTATGAGGATGAAGCTATGTGACAGGGCTTGATACAGAACTCCTTATACCCAGGTTAATCAGAGCAATTTCAAGTTGACAGGCTCCTAGTGAGAACCTAGTAAGTTCCTAGTAAGATTCTCTTTGGAATTTTTTAAAAGAGATTTTGCTGTCAAAAAATGATATGAAAATGACTCTTAGATGCTTAGTCAAGATGCTTTTGAAAATGAATTAATTATGTCAAGCTAATTGCAATTAGTATTACTTCAGTATTCTGAATCAGTGACATGAAGGAGCTATGTACCTTCTGAGGTCCTTAGCTGATTGGTTAGTTGGGTCCTTCACCTTTCTAAGTGTTAATCAGAAAGGGCACATAGAAGAGAGTCCATTTCACTTTAACCTGCTTTGATGAACACAGTAGCTGATTAATTCTCTGCTATCATGCTTTGTTAGATATTTGAAAAAATGTAATTATAATTTTAAGTTTCTTAGGACATGAAAAATAATCTTTTAAAAAAGAAGATAATTACTAATTCCTTTGTGTAGATAATTATTAGTATTAGATTCAGAACATTTTTCTTAAATTGGACATGATGGCTAAAGGACATTAATTGAATTGAGAGCCTTAAGGGCATTTTAGGAACCATCTTGATTGATACTGCTAACTAAAGAGCAATTTAACATAGGGTCATAATTTAAAGAGGAGCAAAGAAAAAACTACAGTTTTATATACCAAATCTCTGGTGGCATGTATTTCAAGTGAATAATTTGTTCGAATTTCATAGGTTCTAGGTTTAAGAAGATTGCTTATCCACTGGGACTGGCCACATTAGGAGCAACTGTTTGCTACCCTGCTCAGTCAGTACTAATTGCAAAGGTAAGTTCTTTTAAATGAAAAGACTGTTTCAGTGTTTAAATTGCCATATTTAAATTGTGACCATATTTAAATGTAATACAGCATCTTAAACATTGATTTTCAGAGGCATGTAGCTGGAATCGTCACTTGGGTTAGCAAAATTACATTAGCATTTTGACATGGAAAAATGCTATTCTTAATTTTATGATGATCACAAATAAATAGGATAAATTTGTGTAGTTGTAGTTCAGCAATATAAAAGCAGGTTGATGGATGAAGTTTAGTGGCAGAAGTAGAATTTATGGGGATAAATACTGCTGCATAGTTCAACTATATAAAATTCAGGAAATTTTTGTTTTTTAATAGCAGAAAATTATGCCTGCTGACAGCTGCTCAGTTTAGGAAGAAAATTAACACAATACAACAAACATCCAAATAATAAGATTGCAAAGAGTTCTGAGATTAAAAAAAATACACACAAAAGTGAATTTTGAAACCATTGGAACTAAAAATCAACTTCCAGCCATTGTAATTGCTGCAAATTTAAAATTTTCCTAATAATTTGAACAATTTCTATTGATTTCTTTTCTTTTTGCAATGATAGTCCCAGAGCCGCAGACACAATGCTAGGTCCTCAGGCCTTGTATCTTATATCACACATTGGGAGTCAGAAGCAGAGTTTTGTAGTATGCAGCTTTTCTGGTTTTCTACCCTTAGTTACCAACATTTAGTATTCCCATTCATACTTACATGTTGTTACAAGAAGGACTTCCTGTACTTGTATCTCACTACTACATCTCTTTAATTGTTGATGTAGATAAAACTGCATTATTCAATATTTTGAGAATGTCAAGGATATTATGAACTCTGCAGTTTGTAATGTGATGAGGCTGTAAAAGCTTATAACAGGGAAAGAACATTCTTCATTAAATCCAGTTATACTTGAGAAAATTGCCGAATAAAGTGATGAATTTGTTTTAAAAGATTCCTTCCTATGAATTTACATGAGAATTAGCCACTCAAATTAATGTTGATACTGAAAGAAAACTTGAGCTCATTTTTATTTAACCTTTATATTGTTCTCATTTCTGATAAGGAAAAGCAGTGGCCCAAGGAGGCTTCTCAGGGACCTGCCTTATCTAGTCATACTCAGCTTTAGGTGCCCTACTTTTCTGTTACTGTTCCCACTTCATACTACAGCCTCTGATTCTACTCGTCTTTCTATAGTGATTTCTCTGTGTGTGTGTATGTGGGAGAGGGAGGAAGAGGGAGAAAGAGGGAGAGAGAGAGAGGGAGGAAAGGAGAGGGGGGATGTGTGTATGTGTTTTCATAAACAATGCCAATTCATTCTTAAGTATAAGCATTAAAGAAAGGTATAAGAAATGTAGCCACTGAAATTACTCCCATCAATACAAATATCAGTGTCAAATCTGTTGGAATATTCTTCTAGTATCTTTGCATGATTATATAGTTAGAAAAATATATAAGTAAATTATAGTTAAGAATAATTCTTAGTGGGAAAATATGCTCAAACGGTATAGAATATATCATTTTAAATTAAAAAGTGCTAAATTTAATTTTACTTTAACAATGGAAAAACTTTACATTTTTACTTTAACAAAGGAAAATAAATTTGAATTTTAATATAAATTCTAAATTAAATCTACAATAAATCACTGAAATTTCTAGCATTGAATCGCTTATTTTTTGACTCTTAAGTATATTGTGTATTTGTTAGATTAGAGTATACATATACATAGATAGATAGATAGATAGATAGATAGATAGATAGGTAGATAGATAGATACAATGTGGCTTCTTAATATTAGATCCATGATAGTATTCAGAAGGTCTTTGACCCTTACACTGTCTAAAATTGTGTGAAAATGTGTGTATATAATAAAACCCTGCTTATTTTATATTTCTAGGACTGATACCTAGCAATTACCTGAAACATTGAAAGCAGTATATATCTATAATGCATATATGTTTACATGCATGTGGATACTGGAGGACAACCTTGAGTACCATCCCCAGGAATACTGTCCACTTCCTTTGAGGCAGGATGTCTCATTGCCCAGAAGCTCACCAATTAGGCTAGATAGGCTTGTCAGTTTGTTCTTGGGATTGTCATGTTTCTGCTTCTCCAGGGGATTACAAGTAGACACCATCACACCTACATTTTATGTTAGTTCTGGGCATTGAACTAAGGTTCTCATGCTTGCAAAGCGAGCACTTTACTAGCTGGACCATTTCCTCTAGCCCCACTCACTTTTCTCTATTTTAAAGAAAGATTGTTCACTGAGTATTACTTTTTTTGTTAAGATTTTTTGACATCTGTCTTATTACATTTCAATTTCCTATTAAGTTTCTTTCAGATAGGGTGAAATTATTTTAAATCATTGAAAAAACATGGTTGCAGAATCCACCTAGATTTTTTATTTATGTCTCCCAGCTTTTTAACTGCGAATCTCAAAGAAGTTAAACATATTTAAGCATTCAGCTTCAAAACTTTATAAGGCATTTTAATCCAAGTTTTCTAGAAACAATTTTAGCTCATATTTTGTCATATTTTGTTGTACTTAATTGTTTAGTTTCAAATGAAATTAATGTAGAATTTTGCAGAGAAAAAGCAAACTTAAGGCTATGAATCAATTTACAAAGTATATTATGACATAAGTCATCATATTCAGTGAAATGAACTGGACTCAGAAAGAGAAATATTGGCCAGCCAGTGGTGCCGCACAGTTTTAATCCCATCACTTGGGAGGCAGATGAAAGCAGATCTCCAAGTTCAAGGCTAGCCTTGCCTACAAAGTGAGTTCCAGGAAAGTCAGAGCTACACAGAGAAACCCTGTCTCAAAAACAGACAAACAAACTAACAAAAACAAAGCAAAAATCAAACACAAAAGAAAGACAAATATTGAATGTTTTCGCTCATTTCTGGCTCCTAATTTGTATATTGATGCATAAAACCACATATATATTCATATATATGGCATGTAAATGTGTGTATGCACACACGTATATGACATGAAAGCAGAAGAGAATCTAAGGGAAGAAGGCTCAAAGAAGGGGTGAAGGAAAGGGAAGGCAATAAAAATGAATATAGTCCTAGTACATGAAACTGTCTTTATGAAAGTTACTATGGAAGACATTTTACAATAAAACTTTGAAAAGATGTATTTTATATTAAAGAGTAACTGCTAGCAATTGGTATTCAAAATTCTATGAGTATCTTTTACTATAAAAAATATTTCATTTTGGCTGGAGAGATACCTTGGTGGTTAAGAATGCTCTTACAGAGGACCCAGGTTCAGCCTCCACATACATGGTGGCAGCTAACAGTCATCTGTTACTCTGGTTCTAGGGGAGCTGATGTACCCTTTGTCACAAGAATCAGACATGCACACAGTGCATATAATTATATGCAGGCAAAATATTCAAACACATTGTTAATAATAATTAAAATAAGCAAGTAATGGGCTTTACTAATTTTGTGATTAGTACAATCAAACTTGCACATCTGTTAGTAACCATGCTATACACTAGACTCCCACAGTTGCTTAGTCTTATAGTTAAATGTTCATTCCCTTTGACGAATATTTCCTTTATTTCTTCCAGCCTCTTAGAATCGCTTCTCTTTTCTCTTTATAATAGTTTATACTTAAAGGAAATTAATGTCTTCATAAGATTTTTACCTTTATGTACATTGTAGCAGTATTCATAATATCCCAAATTGGAAAAAAAAACTCAGCGTGTATTAGTAGATGACCAGTTAGAGAAATGGTGGTACATATATTCAGTGAAATGTTATCCAGCCATAAAGTATTTCTTACAACATAGATGAGCCCAGCTTGGTGCACAAAAACAAACTGCCACCTGATCTCAATTATGTTGAATGGATTTTGTACAAACCTTGATTGAATATGTTTACAGAGATAGCTTGTTTTTAGATGAAAAGATTATTAGCTGATGGCAGACATTCAATTCTTTCAGAAGTCTTAGGTGTGGGTAGAATGTGAAGTTCAGTCAACAACTCCCCCCTTTTTGGTTTTTGTTTGTTTTTGTCTACCTACCACGTGTTGGTTACTATTTTAATCTATAGTACAGATAATAAAATAGGTCAAAAGATAAAAGAAAATGCCCTCAAATTCTGTTACATACATATTATATGCATATGACTAACAATTTCTATATGATAATGGTCATACTTCACATTAGTATACAAAGGAAAACTTTAAAATTGTGGTTTCATACTAAATAGCTTTACTAGGTACCAAGTATAAATAAATTCTAGCTGGAATAAAGATGTACTCATAAAATAAAATGCTATTTTAAAACATAAGAGGAAAAAGGGAGGTGTGTTTTAATTATTTTGAAATAAATTAGATCTTAAGTGAACCCCAATCTTGAAGCCATTAGATGAAAAATGATGTATTTGACTATATAAATATGACCAGGACAATGAATGGAAATCTGCAACTTACAGGGGTGGGGAAGTGGGAGCATCTATGGGATGAGACAGAGGCCTGGGTAAAGGAGGAACCCAAGCATCAATGGGGGTGACCTTAGCTGTGACTCACAGTATTGGGGATATGGAACCTGAAGAGGCCACCTCCTGTAGCCAAGCAGGAACCCCACTGGAGCAATAGAGACACCCACCCACCCACAAAACTTTCCACCCAAAATTTATACTGTCTATAAGAAATGCAGGCACAGGGAATGGAAGAGAAACTGAGGTAATGGCCAACTAATAACCAGCCCAAATTGAGACCCATCCAATAGGCAAGCATCAATCCCTAACACTATCAGGCTTGCATGTTGTTCTCTGAGAGGCTCTACCCAGCAGCTGACTCAGACAGATGCAGATACCCACAGCCAAATAGTGAAGGGAGCTTGGGGACTCTTAAAGAGTAGAGGGAAGGTTTGTGGGCACCAAAGGGGATAGGAACTCCACAGGAAGAACATGATCAGGCTGGACCTAGGCCTCCCTGCACATATTTAGCAAATAGGCAGCTTAGTCTTCATGAGGATCGTGAACCACTGGAAAGGGGGCTATCCCAAAAGCTTTTGCCTATCTATGGGATATGCTCCTCTGGTTGGGCTTCCTTGTCTGATCTCAGTGGGAGAATATGCTCCTAGCTCTGCAGACTTCAAGTGCCAGAGTGGGGGATACCCAGGGGGCTCCACTCACTAAGAGGGGAAGGGGTGGGTGTGGGAGGAAGGATTGTGGAAGTGAATGACTAGGAGAGGGCAGGGAGCAGGATATAAAGTGAATATGTAAAAAAATAAAATAGAAAATAAGCACAATACTATACAAAGGTTAATAGATAAATGAAAAATCTTGGGAAACTATAATATATACAACAAAAGTTAACATTCTTAATATATTAAGAACTTATAAATAAATAAGAGACGAGTACTAGTCAGAAAAGTATAAAAGGTATGCAGAGAAGGCAGTACACAGAATAAGATGTATAAATGGACAAAGAACTGTACTATTATGGTTTTATATGCAACTTAGATAAACATTCCTTCAACTGAGCATACATGCGTGCAGATGTGCTAATTATACCTTAAGTTTCACATTTTATTTTCAAGAGCCAATAATTCAGCAAATTAAAGTTTTTCGGGAAGCAGTCTTTTTTTGTCTTTCAACTTCATAAAGACTTTACAAAAGGAATCATAATTCTTCTGTTGGTTAAAAAGGTAGGAAGACAGGAGTATGTTTTTGGTGGAAGTGTAAATTGCTGAAGTACATTGCTAGCTTTTTGAAGAGCAATATGATAGTATTTTTAAATCAAAATTAATATGATTATTAATCCAGAAATTTCACTTCTAGGAATGTGTTCTACGAAAACACTGCAACTATATATGATTTCAGTTGTATGTGTGTATAAGAAATAGGATACTAATTTTATCATTGTTTATACCTACTTTCATGGTCTATTATTTATTTTTCTGTACTTGGGAGGGAGTGTAGGGCCTCATGTTGTGTGATTTTTAAATTTATTTATTTATTTACTCACTTTATAACACAGCATCAGCCCTTCCTCTCCTCCCAGTATCCCTTCAGGCAAGTCCTCCCACATTTCAAGGGAATGCCCCTCTCTGGATGTCACCCCCTACACTAACACTACCCTCTTACCCACCCCTCAACCCCACCATTCCCCTAACCCCCACCTCACCCACACACACATATTAAGTCACTGCAGGACTAGGCACATTCTCTCCCACTGAGGCCAACTAGGTCTGACCTCATTTAGGGTCATATCATCTGCAGGCAGTCAGGCAGGCAGGCAGCAGGTTCAAGGATAGCCCCTGCTCCATTTGTTGGGAGACTTGCATGGTGGTCAAGCTGCTACATATGTTTAGGGGGCCTAGGTCCAGTCTGTTTATACACATTCTCTGGGAGCTCCCAAGGGTCCAGATTAGTTGACTCTGTTGGTCTTCCTGTGGTATCCCTGTTCTCTTCGGATCCCTCAACCCTTCTCTCAACTCTTCAGTAAGACTCCCTGAGCTCCATCTAATGTTTGGGGATGAGTCTCTGCATCTGTTTCCATTGACTGCTGGTTAGAGCCTCTCAGAGGATAGTTATACTAGGTCCCTGTCTCACTCAGGATGATACCTGCTTTCTTTCTTTTTTTTTTTTTTATACTGGGCAGTGAATGTAGGGACCCATGTTGTATCATTTTTTTAAGTGTAGGTATATAGTAAAATCAATAAAACTTTTTAATTTGAAGAACAAAATATTGTTTAAACAAGTTTATCAAAAGTATAATCTTGTAAAAGTCCTTTATTAAGCCTTAATAGTTGTATACTGTAACAATATTTTGAGTAACTAGATCACTGAGAATGTGATTCTCAGTGATCTAGTTACTCAAAATATTTTTTTCCTAGAGTTTTGTGGATATAAATTTCACTTAATATGAAGTCTTGTAATAGAAACTACCTGGCCAGATCAGTAATGCCTTGATACAGAATGACAAAATTTGAGTGGTGTCACTTAGTGGAGTGAGGTTAAAACCCAGAGAAGCAAATTACAGAATAGTGATGGTGGGAGCTGGTGATGGAAGGAAATGGGGAGGGGAGCTGTTTGTATATACTGAAAGATACAGGGCAAATGTTAGGCGGCAAAAAGGTTGATGAGATCTATCTCTAGAAAGGCACTCGTAGTAAATAAGCTTATACTGAGTCCTTGAAATTTGAGAGGGAGTTGCTTTTGTTTTCATCCTGGGCATATGGCAGGGAGGAAACTACATGAGCTCATATCTATGTTGGCAAGCTGACTACAGGAATTAATACAAAAAGTACACTTATGCCAAAGTCCTGTGTTGTTCATCTTAAACAGATCCAGCTTTTAGTAACAGTGCCTCTACAACACTGAAGAAATGAATTTTAAAATATTAAGAGCTGAGGTTTGGTTCCCTGGCAGAGAGCTATATTCAAGGCCTAGGGTTCTATCCCTAACACTAAAAATTATGTTCAAATAAATAGGTATAATTTTAAATTGATGTTATATTGTAGATGAAATTATTTATTAGCCACTTACATGGAGTTAGTCATTTTTCATATACGATTTTGAAAATACTGATTTATTTTATGTGAACTAGATATTTATGTTTTTATTGTTGATTATGACTTAGGAGTTCATATAAACTTTATCAGAATTTAAAAGGTTTTATTTTAGCTTTTAAAAACCTGTTACTTAACTCACTTTTTCTTTGTTAGATAACTGGGAAAAAGGCATACGCTACAAGCCAGCAAATTTTTCAAGCCATTAAGTCAATGTGGACACAAAGCAGTGAAAAAGGATTACTCCCTGAACCAAAGGAAGAAACCAAGGTAGGGTTTAAATAAACAAGACTGTCATTGAAGCTTTGTTTGAGTAAGCTTTGGCTCCTACTGATACTCCAGAGAGATCAGAAATAAAAAGGAAACAAATGAAAGGCTCAAAGTAACTTGGTATAGCATAAGTTTACGTTCTTTAAGTAAAATGATTTACCTCTGAACAAAATATCTGTTTTTAATAAACAGGAAGGAAGGCCTGATGAAATCCATGCCAAAACGCCTGGCCTGGAACATACGGTGTTTTTGCTAAAAGAACTTGCCTCTGCAACAAAGATTAAATCAGAATCCACCTCAGGTTGGTTTGGAATTTTTAATTTTGTTTTATTTTTATTAAATAATTTAAAAGCATTATAGTCGATGCTTTGAACTTACATGTTTTCCCAAATGTTTTTTTTCTGTCTCATATGTTTGCTTTTAATTTCATTTTTGGTTATGAGGGATCTAGATTCCTGAGATTTTTCTTTTTAAGTCACCACATAGCAATAATCCATGTGTGCAGGTACAGTACTGTCAGTATGATTGAGTGAAACATTTAATATCACTTTATAAATGAAAGTTATTTTATCAGAAGGAGAAAGTGTACCTTTCAGGATTCTGTCAACTGGCAGGTATGGGCCTCACCTGCATAAAGCATTTCGGCTTCCTTTTCTCATGCTATTTACCTGTCAGTCGCCTGTCAGTCTTAGTTTTTACTATCTATGCTTTTATTAAATTCGGGTACCAGGAGAAATTGCAGCTTTAAGTAGTGCATATAACACTATTATAACCTTGCCAGTAATTCAGTATTGGCAATCAATACTTTGTGGGACCAACAAGTGATAGTTATGCTTTCTAAAGAATTCCTATCATGATCAAAGAATGGAGCCAAATGTTTAAAACCACTTTGGCAGTCTATTCACATAAACCTGTCTGTCTCAGATTTGCATAGCTGCTTCATTGCAAAACAAGTATGACACATTCAGAGGTGGAAAGTTGGAAATGGTCCTGTTATCTACCCTTTATAAAGCATGCACTGTGATATAGATTACTTATGAATATTGTTATTCAACCAGCAATACAAAGCAAAACAAAATCCCACTGCTGATGTATTGATAATAATTCCCATTTCCCTCCAGGAGCTTAAACAGCTTCTTTCAAATCATAGAACTCATCAATAGCAAAGCTGTATTTCTCCTCATCTTCCTAATGCCAAAGACTAAACTCTTTCCACTGTATATAGTTCTTCTAATTCAAAACCAGAATTTCCTCTCTAATTTCCTCTTCTTCCTACTCCCCTCTCAATCTCCATCTGGTGGTAGGGCATGGTGGTCATGCCTGTAATTCAAGCAGTTGGGAAGCTGAAAAAGAAGGCTTGTGCACTGAAGGCTAGTGTGGGCTCTTAATTATTTACTGAGTTCCTAGATTAGCTTGAGATACATACCAACACCCTGTCTCAAAAGAGCAAGATAGTAGTAACAGTAATATTAGTCCAAGAAAATCTGTTACCAAATAGCAAAACCTTAGGAGGCAGGGAGATAATCAGGATCAGATGAAGCAATGAAGGGGGAGTCGTAGAAGACAGAAGAATTCCTTTATAAGAACCTGGCCATGCTCAATCTTTCCTAATCTTAAATGAAAGCAATGTAGTCTATGGTATTCAGAACATTTTTCTTAAATTGGACATGATGGTTAAGGGACATTAATTGAATTGAGAGCTTTAAGGGTATTTTAGGTACCATCTTGATTGATACTGATAACTAAAGAGCAATTTAACATAGGGTGATCACATTCTTCTGTCTCCTGGACAGTTGAGGTCTTGTATACTCACAATATACTCACGAAACATATTGTCAGGACACTTCATATGGTACAAATTCCATTCACAAGGCCTCTACCTTCACTTCATGTAATCCTGATTACCCCCCTTGCCTCGAATTACCATAACATTGGTGGTTAGGATTTCAGTGTAACTGTAGTTTGAGGGTTAATTGTCTCACCCTTAGAACTTAGCATTTGTCCATTTCACATGTAAACAAAGTTCCATGACAGGGGAAATAGTGATTATGACGACAGGTTTTAGGAGAAGACCCGAAGCTGAATACCACACTCAGTATTTGAATAGTTCTATTACATGGGGCAAGATGCCAATCAACATAGGTTTGTTTCCCCACCCACAACTGAGGTTCCTCATCCACAAGAAAGAAAAGACTTCTCACATTTGCTGTTAGGGTTAAGTCTTAATCTCTCACTTTTCTCTCTCTCTCTACCTGGCTCTGTCTCTGTCTCTCTCTCTCCTCTCTTCCCTCTTCCCTTTCCCCTCTCTCTCTTTCTCTCTCTGCCTCTGACACAGAAACACACACACACATTCACTCACACACTCACTCTCGCAGGAACACACACATATCCCCTGACACAGGGTCTCAATATGCATTCCACAATATTCTTGAACTGCCGCCAGTCCTCCTGCCTTATAGTAAGGTCTCTTGAGTGCTGAGTAAGGCTTCAAACCCCACAGATTATCAAAAAATTCCACAGAAAATTCTGGGCTTTCCATATTTTAAGAATGTCAGAAGATTAGTGTTCTAAAGATAGGAAGACCTTGCCAATTTAGGAAATTGGAGTAAAGCAAGCCTTTAATCAGACAGTTTCTGCCTGGGCCTGGAGCTGACCCTGTGCTACAGCTCTCTGTACCCAGATCCCGCTGGGAGAGAACTGGATTCTCAGAAGTGCTGACACTCCTAAGAGCACAGGTGAGACCACCACTTCTGCTCACATTCATGCCCCAAGAGGAACCTGCCTAAAGCCCTCAAGACACAGAAACTAAAGGGCAGTCAGGGAGAGGATCCTTCTGGACTCTGCCTACACCCAGAGCTGACCTTGTGCCACAGCTCTATACCCAGATCCCCCTGGGAGAGAGCTGATCTCCCAGTAATGCTAACACACAGGCTTACATGAGGGTCAAGCCACTGTCAGAGACAATAAGACCAGCTGACACAAGAGATAAGCAAATGGCTAGAGGCAAGGGCAAGATCCTAATAAACAGAAACCAATGCCATTTGACATCATCAGAACCCAGTTCCCCCACCAGAGCAAGCCTTGGACACCCCAAAGAAAGAATATTAAAAGCAGTAAGGAAAAAAGGTCAAGTAACATATTAAGGCAGACCTATCAGAATTCCACCAGACTTTTCGCCAGAGACTATGAAAGCCAGAAGATCCTGGACAGATGTCATACAGACCAAGAAAACACAAATGTCAGCCCAGGCTACTATATCCAGCAAACCTCTCAATAAAAATAGATGGAGAAACCAAGATGTTCAATTACAAAACCAAATTTACACAATATCTTTACATAAATCCAGTCTTACAAATGATAGTAGATGGAAAGCTCCAACACAAGGAGGGAAACTATACCCTAGAAAAAGCAAGAAAGTAATCTAAATTCAGCTAACCCAAAAGAAGATAGCCACACAAATGTAATTCCACCTCTAACAACAAAAATAACAGGAAACAACAATCATTGGTCCCTAATATCTCTCAACATTGATGGACTCAATTCCCCAATAAAAAGACATAGACTAACAGACTGGATACAAAATGGACCCAGCATTTTGCTACATATAGGAAAACCACCTCATTGAAAAAGACAGACACTACCTCAGAGTAAAAGGCTGGAAAAAATTTCCAAGCAAATGAGTCCAAGAAACAAGCTTGAGTAGCCGTTCTAATATCGAATAAAATGGACTTTCAACCAAAAGTTATCAAAAAAGATAAAGAAGTACACTTCATATTCATTGAAGGAAAAAAAAATCAAAGATGAACTCTCAATTCTAAACATCTGTGCTCCAAATGCAAGAGCATCTACATGAATAAAAGAAACTATAATAAAGCTCAAAGCACATATTGTACCTCATACAATGATAGTGGGAGATTTCAACACCCCACTCTCATCAATGGACAGATCATGGAAATGGAAACTAAACACAGACACAATGAAGCTAAGAAGCCATGAATCAAATGGATTTAACATATCTATAGAACATTTCATTCTAAAACAAAACAATATACGTTCTTCTCAGCACCTCATGGTAGCTTTGCCAGAATTGACCATATCATAAAACAGGTCACAAAACAGGCCTCAACAGATACAAGAAGATTCAAATAATCCCATGCATTCTATCAGCTCACCATGGACTGGTCTTTAATAACAACAAAAATGACAGGAAGCCCACATGCACATGGAAGCTGAACAGTGGTCTACTCAACGACAACTGGGTCAAGGAAGAAATAAAGAAATTAAAGACTTTTTAGAATTTAATGAAAGTGAAGGCACAACTCAGCCAAATTTATGGGATGCAATGAAAGCAGTGCTAAGAGGAAAACTCATAGCTCTGAGTGCCTCCAAAAAGAAACAGGAAGAGAGCATACATTAGCAGCTTAACAGCACACCTAAAAGCTCTAGAACAAAAAGAAACAAATATGCCCAAGAGGATTAGATGGCAGCAAATAATCAAACTCAGGGATGAAATCAACCAAGTAGAAACAAAAAGAACTATGGAAAGAATCAACAAAACCAAGAGCTGGTTCTTTGAGAAAATCAACAAGATAGATAAACCCTTAGCCACCCTAACCCAAGGGTACAGAGAGAATATACAAATTAAGAAAATCAGAAATGAAAAGGGAGACATAACAGAAACTGAAAAATTCAAGAAATCATCAGATCTTAGTATGAAAGCCTATACACAATAAAACTGGAAAATCTGGATGAAATGGAAAATTATCTAGACAGATTCCAGGTATCAAAGTTAAATCAGGACCCGATAAACTATCTAAACAGTTCCATAAATAGAAGCACATAGTAAAAGTCTCCCAACCAAAAAAATAAATAAATAAAATAAAGGACCAGATGGGCTTAGTTGAGAATTCTATCACACCTTCATAGAAAAACTCATACCTATATCATCCAAACTATTCCACAAAATAGAAACAAAAGGAACACTACCCAATTACTTCTATGAAGCCATAATTACACTTATGTCTAAACTACACAAAGACCCAACAAAAAAGAAAACTTAAGAATAATTTCTCATATGAATCAATGCAGAAATACTCAATAAAATTCTCACAAACCGAATCCAAGAACACATCAAAACGGTCATCCATCATGATCAAGTAGGCTTCACCCCAGGGATGCACAGATGGTTCAATATAAGGAAATCCCTCAAAGTAATCCACTACACAAACAAACTCAAAGGGAAAAAAAGTACATCTCATTTGATGCTGAGAAAGCATTTGACAAAATTCAATACCCCTTCATGATAAAAGTCTTGGAAAGATCAGGAATTCAAGGCCCATACATAAACGTAGTAAAAGCCATATACCACAGATCAATAGCCAACATCAAGCTAAGTGGAGAGAAACTTGAAGCAATCACTAAAATCAGGGATTAGACAAGGCTGCCCACTCTCTTCCTACCTATAGAATATAGTACTCAAAGTCCTAGCCAGAGCAATCAGACAACAAAAGGAGGTCAAGGGGATACAAATCGGAAAGGAAGAAGTCAAAATATCACTATTTGCAGATGATATATGATTGTATACTTAAGTTACCCCCAGAACTGCACCAGAGAACTGCTAAACCTGATAAACAACTTCAGCAAAGTGGCTGGATATAAAATTAACTCAAATCAGTAGCCTTCCTCTACTCAAGGGATAAACAGGCTGAGAAAGAAATTAGGGAAATGACACCCTTCACAATAGTCCTAAATAACATAAAATACCTTGGTGTGACTCTAACCAAGCAAGTGAAAGATCTGTATGAAAAAAACTTCAAGTCTCTGAAGAAAAGAAATTGAAGACCTCTGAAGATGGAAAAATCTCCTATGCTTATTGATTAGCAGGATTAATATAGTAAAAAATGACCATTTTTCCAAAAGCAATCTACAGATTCAATGCAATCCTCATCAAGATTCCAACTTAATTCTTCATAGAGTTAGAGTAATTTGCAAGTTCATTTGGAATAACAAAAAACCCAGGATAATGAAAACTATCCTCAACAATAAAAGAACTTCTGTGGGAATCACTATCCCTGACCTCAAACTATGTTACAGAGCAATAGTGATAAAAAATAGTGTATTGGTACAGAGACCAGCTTGTACATCAATGGAATAGAATTAAAGACCCAGAAAAGAACCCACACACCTATGGTCACTCGATCTTTGATAAAGGACCTAAAATCATCCAGTGGTAAAAAGACAGCATTTTCTAGAAATGTTGCTGATTCAACTGGAGGTCAGCATGTAGAAGAATGCAAATTGATCCATTCTTATTGCCTTGTACCAAGCTCAAATCCAGATGGATCAAGGACCAACACATAAAATCAGATACATTGAAACTAATAGAAGAAAAAGTTGGGAAGAGCCTCAAACACATAGGCACTGGGGAAATTTTCCTGAACAGAACAACAATGGCTTATGCTCTATCAAGAATCGATAAATGGGGATCTCATAAAACTGCAAAGCTTCTGTAAGGCAAAGGACTCTGTCATTAAGACAAAGGGGCAACCAACAGATTGTAAAAAGATCTTTACCAATCCTATATCTTATAGAGGGCTAATATCCAATATATGCAGAGAACTCAAGAAGTTTCACTCAAAAGAATCAAATAGCCCTATTAAAATGGGCTACAGAACTAAAAAAAGAATTCTCAGTTGTTGAATATCGAATGGCTGAGAAACACTTAAACAAATGTTCAAAATCTTTAGTCATCAGGGAAATGCAAATCAAAACAACCCTGAGATTCCTCCTCACACCAGTCAGAATGGCTAAGATAAAAATCTCAGGTAATAGCAGATGTTGCCAAGGATGTGGAGAAAGAGGAACACTCCTCCACTGTTGGTGAGATTGCAGACTGGTACAACCACTCTGGAAGTTCCTCAGAAAACTGTACATTGTCCTACCTGTGGATCCAGCTACATCACTGCTAGGCATATACCCAAAAGATGCTCCAACATATAACAAGGTCACATGTTCCACTATGTTCATAGCAGCCTTATTTACAATAGCTAGAAGCTGGAAAGAACCTATATGTCCTTTAACAGAGGAATGGATACAGGAAATGTGGTCCATTTACACAATGGAGTACTACTTGGCTATTAAAAACAATGAATTCATGAAATTCATAGGCAAACGGATGGAAGTAGAAAATATCATGCTGAGAGAGGTAACCCGATCACAAAAAAACATACACATGGTATGCACTCACTGATAAGTGATTATTAGCCCAAAAGCTCAGATTACCCAAGCTACAATCCACAGACCACATGAAGCTCAAGAAGGATGACCAAAGTGTCTATGCTTCAGTTTTTCTTAGACGAGGGAACAAAAATATTCCTAGGAATTACAGAGAGAAAGTGTGGAGTAGAGACTGAAGGAAAGGCTCTCCAGAGACTTCCCTACCTGGGGATCTAGCCCATATACATACAGCCACCAAACCCAGACACTATTGCTGATGCCAAGAAGTGCATGCTAACAGAAACCTGATATAGCTGTCTCCTGAGTCTCTGCCAGAGCTTGACAAATACAGAGGCGAATGCTCACAGCCTACCATTGACCTGAGAATGGGATCCCCAATGGAGTAGTTAGAGAAAGGATTGAAGGAGCTGAAGGGGGTTTGCAACCCCATAAGAACAGCAATACCAACCAACCAAGAGCTCCCATAAACCACCATCCAAAGAGTACACGCGGACAGACCCATGGCTCCAGCTGCATATGTAGCAGAGGATGGCCTTGTTGGGCATCAGTGAGAGGAGTAGCCCTTGGTTCTGCTAAGGCTCAATGCCCCATTGTAGGGGAATGTCAGGGCAGGTGGCTGGAAGGGGTGCGTGGTTGGGGGAACACCCTCATAGAAGCAGGGGGAGGGGAATGGAATAGGGGGGTTATGGACATGAAACTGGGAAAGGGGATAACATTTGAAATGTAAGTAAAAAATAGCCAGTAAATTAAAAACTAAAGAACAATATAAGTAGAGGTGTTAGAGGCCTTAGGAAATTTCTATATACCTTTAAGTAAATCTGAAGCAAAAGACACATACAATTATTTGTCACATCCCTACTAATACTTCTGTGTAACACTTTTGTTAGAGGAATGGCTAGTCACAGATTGCCATTACTCCAGTGGATAATCCCATAGACATGACCACATGGGCAGCATTAATGGGATTGGATTATTTAAAAGAGACAGTGGGAGGGTAAGAGGAGGAGAGCGAGGGGGGGGGAGGGGAGGGAGAGGGAGAGAGAGAGAGAGAGAGAGAGAGAGAGAGAGAGAGAGAGAGAGAGAGAGAGAGAGAGAGAGAGAGAGAGAGAGAGAGAGAGAGAGAGAGAGAGAGAGAGAGAGGAGAGAGAGAGAGAAAGAAGGAGAGTCAAAGAAGAAAGAGGAATGGAGAAGGTGAATGGAGAGAGTGGGGAGTGGGTATGATTAGGATCCATTGTCTATATTCATGAAGGTTATTGATCAGTTTCTTATATTCAAGTAGATGGCCCCAAATACATGCATATATGGGCAGCAGTAACAGGACATAGTGTTTTATCAAAAATAAAAAAGGGGCTGGAGGATGGCTCAGCAGTTAAGAGCACTGATTGTTCTTCCAATGTACCCAAGCTTGATTCCCCAGCACCCATATGGCAGCTCATGACTGTTAACTCAATTTCCAGGTCATCTCATGTCCTCTTCTTGCTTTTGTTATAATAATGAAGTTTGGAAAGGACGGATTTGGAAAGATATGGAGGTAGATAAAATCATATATCATTGTGCACATGAATGAGATTCTCCCCATCCTAGATGGAGAGCAATAGCCAATCATTGTCAACTGAGAAGGTTAAAATCTATTTTCTCTAGGGACAAACCTCATGACAAGTTATTTAATCCCTTGGAGTCAGCCCTAAGCATGGTTACATATGAGCAATAATGGACTACGCTGTGTGCGTTTATTTGTGTGTGTGTATATTTGTGTGTGTGTATGTGCGCGCGTGTGCATGTGTGTGTTTCTGAAGTTTAATGAGAGTAATTGCCTTCCTAGAGTCTCTTTAGATTTCTGTGTCCATTTAATCCGGAACTTTTTTATTTACATTCTAGCCATTGCCCCCACTCCAGTTCTCCCTCCCACAATTCCTCATCCCATTACCCCTCCTCCTTGCTTCTAAGGAGGATGCTTTCCCTGTCCCCAACCAGGTTCCTTCTCTGGGACCTCAAGTCTTTCATGGATTAAGTGTGTCTTCTCCCACTGAGGCCAGGCCAGGCAGTCCTCTGCTATATATGTGCTAGGGGCCTGTATCCTTCCTGGTTGGTAGTTTAGTCTCTGGGAGCTCTCTGGGGTCCGGGTTAGTTGAGAATGCTGGTCTCAAGTAGAGGAACAGGGTTACTAACCTGTAGTTAAATTTCTGCCCCAGAATTGTCCCTATCAAAAAGAACTACAGGGAGAAAAATGGAGAAGAGACTGAGTGAAAGGAGGTCCAGTGACAGGCCCAACTTGGGATTCAGCTCATGGAGGAGTGGAGCTATGATGTGTTTACGGATGGGAGGCAGAATTTCTATAGCCACAATTTTCACTCAAAAATTCGTGTGTATGTAACAATACAGAAGTCATGAACTAAGAGTGGGGTTTACATGGAAGGAGTTAGAGGGGAAGGAGTGAAAACGATAGAAATACAGTACTTATATATGAAATTCTCAAAAGATAAAATTTGAGTAAAAATTCTCAAAAATAAAAGTTGAAAGAAATTTTCAAAGAATTCCAAACAGCTCAGCAACCCTTTTTACATTGTTGAGCAGTGGCTGCCACCAGGTGGCAGTGAAGCTGCATATGAGCAAGGCTGACAAGCACTGAACTAGCATTTCTTTACCCTGCTTTTTACATCCTTTTCAAAGGGTTTTCTAATTAACAATTAAATAGTGCTGATACATTATTATAGATGTCAAAATAATATCTAGCAATATATTTAATACCTACTATAATTTTTAAATAGTACCATTTGAAAATCTTAAGATAATCTGTAAGGTAATATGAAAACACCTGCGATTTCTGTTGGCAATAAAAAATGTAAACATAATGTTCTTGAGGTTTGTCACCTAGATTTAGGACTGAATAAGATTTCCAGTTTTAGAGATTAGTAACTATATGACAACTTTTCTGAGTCTTATTTAATAGGTCATGAATTTTATAAACCTCTGAAGGGACCTCAAATTAAAAAGTTCTATTATGTGGATAATAGTATTAATATCAAGGATAGTGTTTATGGCCTGATTAAGACTTTGGTCCTGATACCATATAGAAATGTCACACTTCATAAAGTAGAAAATACTTGTAAAAATTATAAATCATTATGTTCAAAACTTCTCCTTTGTTTTAATCATAAAACTGAAAATAAATTCTTCTGTGGGAAAAATGTATAGCTCCCCAAAATTATAAAAATCATTTAAAAATAATTCAGACATTGAAAAAATTAAAAATTAAAACAATTGGTGCATGTACTTTAAAGAGACTAGAAAATTTAACCTGTAATTGTTGACTAAATGACTACTTTGGATATCTTAAGACAAGGTAGCCTAACCCCTAACTTGTTCTTTTTTTAAAATTTTTTATGAGATATATTTCTTTACTTACATTTTAAATGTTATCCCCCTTGCCAGTTTCCTGTCCATAAGCCCCCATTCCCTCCCCTCCCCATCCACCATACGGGTATTCCCCCATACATCTCCCTTACTGCGCCCACCATACTTTGCACTGGGGGTCCAACCTTGGCAGGACCAAGGGCTTCCCTTTTCCCTGATGGCTATTCTCTGCTACATATGCAGTTGGAGCCCAGGGTCAGTCCATGTATAGACTTTGGGTAGTAGTTTAGTCCCTGGAAGCTCTGGTTGGTTGGCATTGTTGTTCTTATGGGGTTGCAAGCTCCTTCAGCTCTTTCAATCCTTCCTCTAATTCCCCCTCAAGGGGTTCCTGTTCTCAGTTCAGTGGTTTGCTACTAGCATTGACCTCTGTATTGCACATGCTCTGGATGTGTCTCTCAGGAGAGATCTGTATCCGGTTCCTGTCAGCATGCATTTTTAGCTTCATCAATCTTATCTAGTTTTGGTGGCTGGATGGCCATTCCTTGAGTTGCTAAGGTAAGCTTCCTTTTCTAAACAATAAAAGAAATGTTTTTACTATTTGATTGTTCCTTGCCTACTTACCATGCACAAGGTAGTATATGCATCATGCTGAACCCATCATCTTACCTAATGCTAAAAGGAAGTATGTGATATTGTTACTATATTAACTTCCATTTTCAGAAAATCCAGTTCTCTGTAGGAATTGAACATGCCTACATTCAGTCCGGCTCCCCCACTTAGCAGTTAATATTGGTCAAATTAATATCTAAATTAATTAATAAATTAATCTCCTTATTTGTCAAATGTGAACAATGCAGGCATGCATCGCTTAATGACAGGGATAAATTCTGATGAATTTGCCATTACGTGATTTCACCAGTGTAGAAACATCACTCACTGTGTGTACACAACTAGTTGGCATAGGTCAGTATGCAGTATGGGTTATATTATCAACCTAATCCCAAACATGTGTGATGCACTGAGCTACACCTTCCTGGCACATAACTAACCTGTCAAGCTAACTATTAAGTCACATTACCAAATCTAAAAATCAGTTTTCAATCTCAAATCCATGAAATCCATCCATAACCATGAATACAGGTTAAACTGCCACATACTCACTTGGTCTGTATGCTATCACTTACTCTTGGTTCTTGTTGTTCATATCTCTGTCTTAATCTTAACCTGAACGGGTACAGTATTCCAAAGAGTTCCCTTCTTGTACTTATCTGACTATAGATAATGCTATCTTGTCCATCTGGCTGAAACTGTAATAAACCAGTTGGGGCCTCTTATAAAATGTACTGAATACCCAATATTTCTACTCATATGTAGAATAAATAATTAAGATTCCACATAGCCAAAATTTAACATTTTATTTGCTTTCTCCCAAATCTATTTGTATCACATGTTGTCCTATCTCAATAACTGTCAGCTCCTTTGTTCTGGTTTCTCAAGTTAAACAGTCAGTCTCTTTAGGAAATTCTGTTTATTTTACCTGCAGAATTATTTTGTTACCATTCTCACAGTTGTCACCATGAAGCCCTCAGTACTTCAGGGAATAATGCAGTGGCTTCTTACCTGCTATTCATGCTTCTGTGTTTGTTCTTCTATGGTCTCTTTTACTTAAAATTGTTCTCTTATTAAGTATAACTATGTCACACATCTACTTAAAAATTGCACATCAATTTAAACTAAAGGCTAGGTCTTAACCATGACTCTAAACTAGCCTGATGTCTTCTCCTGTCTCTCATTAACATCCATTTTTCTACTGTATTCCAGCCATATTGGATCGGATCCTCACATGTGTCATCTCATCCTGGAAGCCATTTCCCACAATACCTATTTATGGAACACATGCCTGCATCTTCCTCAATTCTTTCCTCAAATATCCTCTTTCTAGGAACCTTATCTAAGCCACCTTATTTAAACTTGGAAATTACCCAAATACTTTATGTGTCTCTCCATGATTTCTTATTCTGTGAAACATATAACTATCAAAGGATTTGCTATGTATTTTACTTACCTTGTTGTCTATTTCGCCCATGTTAAGGCTCATATCGTTTTGTTCACTGCTATATTCCCAGTACAAAATATAAATATCTTCTTTTTCACTTTAATACTTTATAGGTACTACACAGTTTATACCTGACCCCAAGCTCATGGACCATGGGCAGTCTCATCCAGATGATAAAGATATGTACAGCACTAGAAGCTGAACTTGAAGCTACATAGAGAACTGCAAGATGTACTACGTTGCAAACAATGATGAAAAAAATCACATAATGAACGGGTAACTGACAGAATGTGACGAAATTTTTCCATGACATTTTCAAATAAACAGTTTGGTCAATGAGACAAATGGTAAAAACATAAATTAATGAATACAACACAAATAATATTAACTGATTGATGAGGGAACTGAAGTAGTAGAAATACTAGGAGTATATTCTATGACTTGTAATAGAATTTATTAGAAAGCAAAATGAAGTGAAGATATAAATGTCAATAAGACTGAATTCTAAAAACATGCATATAAAAATATATGTATGTATGTATGTATGTATGTATGTATGTATGTATCTGCTTCAGTTTTCCCAATTATTGTCAGTTAACTTAGAATGGGGGCTAGAACAATATGTTTTTCACTTGACTTTTTTTTAGTGCTGGAATAAAATATCCATATTTTATGGCACATGAGCTTTGTTTTATTTGTTTTGACTACTCTTGAATGCTGGAAAACATCTTAGTGGACCGTACACTAATGCAATCTTAGTGCTGAGTAGCAATTTTGCTACTGCTTTCTGTGTGCTGTGTTTTTCTGTTTCACTCCACTCAGGCCTTAAACCCATCAAACTTCCCTATTTTTGTGTTCTATTTCATAGAGCAAAGATATAAAATTGCTGATAAAACCATTCCCAACCAGCCATCTAACTTCCAAGTTACTCCTTGCAGTCATTCTTTGCACCCTTTCCTAAGAATAATGTTTCCTCTTAGGGTCCTGACTGCCATCTTTTCAGGATGGTGTTTCATCCCGTTTAACCTTCAGTCTTTGCTTTCTCTTCATTCAGTTCTCTTCCTCACTTAGTAAATAGATTTACCTTGAAACAATCAAAAAGCATAAAAAAAGACAAAGCCTAACCCAGCCTTTTCTTTTGAGCTTCTTCCTAAGACTTCTGTCATCTTTCTAAAGGTATTATGTGTAAGTGAAGTGAAGTACCTTGATTATTGATAATGTTTTAACGAGCATTCCAACCATTAGCTGTCAGCTATTTAGGAGATGGGTAAGTACTGTTAGATTATTAAGGATGCTTCAGACTTAACACACTGCCTTTAATGCTTTACAATGGACACATTGCTTTTCACTGATTAGCATCTGACGTGTTGATGAGCTCGGACCTTGTTTTCTACTTCAGTGTCAGTTAAATTTCATAACCAGATAAACGAAAAGCTGTAGAGATGGCTCAGCAAGTAAAAATATTTTCCCCAAAGCCTGATGACCCAAGTTAGAGCCCTCAGACTCACATGAGAGAGCTGAGTCTTACAGGTTATCCTGTGGCCTGCATACAAAGGCAGTGAATGACATTCTCCTGTGCATAGGCACAAGCATGTTTATACATGATAAACGTTTTAAAGTAAACATACTCTCCTTTTTTTTTCTTTAATGTGTCTATTTTTTATATTAATTTTTTATTAACTTGAGTATTTCTTATTTACATTTGAGTGTTATTCCCTTTCCCGGTTTCTGGGCCAACATCCCCTAAGCCCTTCCCTTCTCCTTTTTATGGGTGTTCCTTCCCCATCCTCCCCCATTACCGCCCTCCCCCAACAATCACATTCACTGGGGTTCAGTCTTAGCAGGACCAAGGGCTTCCCCTTCCACTGGTGATCTTACTAGGATATTCATTGCTACCTATGAGGTCAGAGTCCAGGGTCAGTCCATGTATAGTCTTTAGGTAGTGGCTTAGTCCCTGGAAGCTCTGGTTGCTTGGCATTGTTGTTCATAAGGGTCTCGAGCCCTTCAAGCTCTTCCAGTTCTTTCTCTGATTCCTTCAACGGGGGTCCTGTTCTCAATTCAGTGGTTTGCTGCTGGCATACGCCTCTGTATTTGCTGTATTCTGGCTGTGTCTCTCAGGAGCGATCTACATCCGGCTCCTGTTGGCCTGCACTTCTTTGCTTCATCCATCTTGTCTAATGGGTGGCTGTATATGTATGGGCCACATGTGTGGCAGACTCTGAATAGGTGTTCCTTCTGTGTCTGTTTTAATCTTTGCCTCTCTATTCCCTGCCAAGGGTATTCTTGTTCCCCTTTTAAAGAAGGAGTGAAACATTCACATTTTGATCATCTGTCTTGAGTTTCATGTGTTCTATGCATCTAGGGTAATTCAAGCATTTGGGCTAATAGCCACTTATCAATGAGTGCATACCATGTGTGTCTTTCTGTGATTGGGTTACCTCACTCAGGATGATATTTTCCAGTTCCAACCATTTGCCTACGAATTTCATAAAGTCATTGTTTTTGATAGCTGAGTAATATTCCATTGTGTAGATGTACCACATTTTCTGTATCCATTCCTCTGTTGAAGGGCATCTGGGTTCTTTCCAGCTTCTGGCTATTATAAATAAGGCTGCTATGAACATAGTAGAGCACGTGTCTTTTTTATATGTTGGGGCATCTTTTGGGTATATGCCCAAGAAAGGTATAGCTGAATCCTCAGGTAGTTCAATGTCCAATTTTCTGAGGAACCTCCAGACTGATTTCCGGAATGGTTTTGCCAGTCTGGAATCCCACCAACAATGGAGGGGTGTTCCTCTTTCTTCACATCCACCCTTCATAATAGACCCAAATAATATAAAGTACCTCGGTGTGACTTTAACCAAGCAAGTAAAAGATCTGTACAATAAGAACTTCAAGCCTCTGAAGAAAGAAATTGAAGAAGACCTTAGAAGATGGAAAGATCTCCCATGCTCATGGATTGGCAGGATTAATATAGTAAAAATGGCCATTTTACCAAAATCGATCTACAGATTCAATGCAATTCCCATCAAAATACCAATCCAATTCTTCAAAGAGTTAGGCAGAACAATTTGCAAATTCATCTGGAATAACAAAAAACCCAGGATAGCTAAAACTATCCTCAACAATAAAAGGACTTCAGGGGAAATCACTATCCCTGAACTCAAGCAGTATTACAGAGCAACAGTGATAAAAGCTGCATGGTATTGGTACAGAGACAGACAGATAGACCAATAAAACAGAATTGAAGACCCAGAAATGAACCCACACACCTATGGACACTTGATTTTTGACAAAGGAGCCAAAATCATCCAATGGAAAAAAGATAGCATTTTCAGCAAATGGTGCTGGTTCAACTGGAGGCCAACATATAGTAAACATACTCTCTTAATTCTATCATGGTTTCTACAATATCTCAAAAGAAGACAGTACAAATAGAAAAATTACAAGTGAAGGAAGATTGTTAATGAAAAGTAAAACATTTTTTGTTGAGATGAATAGTAAAGCATTCTGCATAATTGGTAGGAAATTGGTGTAAATTTTGAAAGACTATAATCTCAAAAGGTTGTATATCCAAAACCATGCTTAAAAATTGGGTGCATCTGGAAAAAATTTCCTGAACAAAACACCAATGGCTTATGCTCTAAGATCAAGAATCGACAAATGGGATCTCATAAAACTGCAAAGCTTCTGTAAGGCAAAGGACACTGTGGTTAGGACAAAACGGCAACCAACATATTGGGAAAAGATCTTTAGCAATCCTACAACAGATAGAGGCCTTATATCCAAAATATACGAAGAACTCAAGAAGTTAGACTGCAGGGAGACAAATAACCCTATTAAAAAATGGGGTTCAGAGCTAAACAAAGAATTCACAGCTGAGGAATGCCGAATGGCTGAGAAACACCTAAAGAAATGTTCAAAATCTTTAGTCATAAAGGAAATGCAAATCAAAACAACCCTGAGATTTCACCTCACACCAGTGAGAATGGCTAAGATCAAAAACTCAGGCGACAGCAAATGCTGGCTAGGATAAGGAGAAAGAGGAACACCTCCATTGTTGGTGGGATTGCAGACTGGTACAACCATTCTGGAAATCAGTCTGGAGGTTCCTCAGAAAATTGGACATTGAACTGCCTGAGGATCCAGCTATACCTCTTGGGCATATACCCAAAAGATGCCCCAACATATAAAAAGACACGTGTCCACTATGTTCATAGCAGCCTTATTTATAATAGCCAGAAGCTGGAAAGAACCCAGATGCCCTTCAACAGAGGAATGGATACAGAAAATGTGGTACATCTACACAATGGAATATTACTCAGCTATCAAAACAATGACTTTATGAAATTCAGAGGCAAATGGTTGGAACTGGAAAATATCATCCTGAGTGAGCTAACCCAATCACAGAAAGACACACATGGTATGCACTCATTGATAAGTGGCTATTAGCCCAAATGCTTGAATTACCCTAGATGCATAGAACACATGAAACTCAAGACAGATGATCAAAATGTGAATGCTTCACTCCTTCTTTAAAAGGGGAACTAGAATACCCTTGGCAGGGAATAGAGAGGCAAAGATTAAAACAGACACAGAAGGAACACCCATTCAGAGCCTGCCCCACATGTGGCCCATACATATACAGCCACCCAATTAGACAAGATGGATGAAGCAAAGAAGTGCAGGCCAACAGGAGCCGGATGTAGATCGCTCCTGAGAGACACAGCCAGAATACAGCAAATATAGAGGCGAATGCCAGCAGCAAACCACTGAATTGAGAACAGGACCCCCGTTGAAGGAATCAGAGAAAGAACTGGAAGAGCTTGAAGGGGCTCGAGACCCCATATGAACAACAATGCCAAGCAACCAGAGCTTCCAGGGACTAAGCCACTACCTAAAGACTATACATGGACTGACCCTGGACTCTGACCTCATAGGTAGCATTGAATATCCTAGTAAGATCATCAGTGTAAGGGAAGCCCTGGGTCCTGCTAAGACTGAACGTGATTGTTGGGGGAGGGCAATGAGGGAGGATGGGAGTGGAACACCCATAAAGAAGGGGAGGGGGAGGATTAGGGGATGTTGGCCTGTAAACCCGGGAAAGGGAATAACACTGAAATGTAAATAAGAAATACTCAAGTTAAAAAATAAAATAAAATAAAAATATAAACATCAAAAAAAAAAAAAAAGTGCAGGCCGACAGGAGCCGGATGTAGATAGCTCCTGAGAGACACAGCCAGAATACAGCAAATACAGAGGCGAATGCCAGCAGCCAACCACTGAACTGAGAACGGGACCCCCGTTGAAGGAATCAGAGAAAGAACTGGAAGAGCTTGAAGGGGCTTGAGACCCCATATGAACAACAATGCCAGCCAACCAGAGCTTCCAGGGACTAAGCCACTACCTAAAGACTATACATGGACTGACCCTGGACTCTGACCTCATAGGTAGCAATGAATATCCTAGTAAGAGCACCAGTGGAAGGGGAAGCCTTTGGTCCTGTTAAGACTGAACCCCAGTGAACGGATTGTTGGGGGAGGTGGTAATGGGAGGATGTATGGGAACGCCCATCCAGAAGGGGAGGAGGATTAGGGGGATGTTGGCCTTGAAACTGGGAAGGCTTAATAACAAAAATGTAAAATAAGGAATATTCAAGTTAATAAAGATGGAAAAAAAAGAAAAGTAAAAAAAAAAATGGGTGCATATCAAAGGTCTTCTAGTAAGGACAATACAGCAGAACCAAAATGTCTGGATTTTTAACAAACTTAGGGTTTAAATTATAACTCATATGAATTATTGTATTGCAGTAGCTTGTAGTTCTGTGATGGATTATTTACTAGCAAATTAAAACCATTCATTTATAATGAGTCTCTTAATACATAGAGATTATGACAAATATAACAACCTTAAAAGGAGAGCTAGTTCTAAAATTAGTTGTATCTAATAAGAGAACAGTGAAACAAATTTGCGAAATAGTAAATTGGGTGTGGAACCACTTATTTAAAATTTTATGCTTTGGGGATAGATGACAGCTCAGATGCTACAAATATGGTTGAATTTGATATTTTAATGGTAGAATTAATTAGAAATTTGTTACTTAGGAAATGACTTATTTAATACCATTAAAGGGTGCTGCTAAACCAAGAGACTTTATGAAGCAGTAATACATGTTAAAACAATTTTCCTTATCCAATGTCAACATATGTAGTATAGTTAGTAACAGTATCTCAGGAAGGTCGATAAAAGACAGGGATTTGTAAAGTTAACACAAGACAATGAAAGTGCTTCCCCAAGTTCACATTGGATAAAATGTCATTACATAGCATACCAAGATATTTTGTGTGCAAAACCATTAAAAATGGGGTAGAGAGATGGTCTAGTGGATCCAAGGCTTGCCATGAATGCATGAAGAACTGAGTCTAAATGCCCAGAAACCAAGTAATATCAAGTACAGCAGTGCACCTCTGCAATCTCAATGCTCCTATCTTACAGGGAAATGGGGTGTAGTGTTGGCTAGCCTGGTGTATGCAAGAGTGAGGATAAGAAATACCTCAAACAAGTTTTAATCACGAAATGTACTTGTAGCATGAATGTACCTATACTGACCTATTACTATACAAACAGATATACAGTACACTTATGCACATCATATCTACAAGTGTTTTAAATATTAAAATGGACAGTGTCATGTACAAGATCAAGTCAGTCAAAATTCCAGCATAGATAGGGGAACCCCTCCCCTCCATGCTGAGGTCCTACCTCCTATTCAAGGATCTATGGTTCATTGATTGATTGGTGCTATCAGAGGGAGAGTCATTTTTTTTTCTTTGGCATGTGGCCTGTGGTAGAATGTCCATGCCCCACTGGATTGCCTATACTCATGTGCATATAGGCAGAATTAAGTAGACTCAGTGTTAAATACAAAATAAGAAAAAACATGGCATGAAATTAGGGGGCAGATTGAGTAGGGAGCACAAAAGAGTTGGAGGAAGTTGTGGATAAAGATGATCAGAATACATTATAGAGATATGTGGAATGTGGACAACAGCAATAGACATGCTAAACGTAGATAGGAAAAAGCCAGGAGGCACCAACGCAATCCAAAGAACTACAGGGAACTAAGGAATGCTTACAGCTGGAGAAAGTCTTTCCCAGGGAAGAGCACACCAACTGGTTATCCAATAGCAAGTGGTCAGTCCAGAAAACCAGTAACGGTATAGACTGGACAGGTTGTATTGATGCATTTAGGAATATGTATGTATATGTGAATTTAACAATTAATAAAAGAGGCCATACATTTTTAAAAAGAGCAAAGAGTGGTATATTGGAGAACTTTGAGGGAGGAAAGGAAAGAGGGACTGATATAATTATATTACAATCTCAAAAATAAAAATGAAAAACAAATTCTAGAAGCATGTTTTAATTATTTAAGAAAATATTGAAATTATAATTACATAATTCCTCCCTTTCCTGCCTACAAATCCTCCTGTACCCCCACTTGCTCTATAACCCCTTCTTTTGTTTTATTGGTATGTAGTCTGTGTATTTGTGTGTGTGTTCATGTCTGTTTCTATGCATATTCTTAAATACATAAATACTTCTTGCTCAGTTTGTACATCATTTTTAACCCTAGATTCCGTAAGATCCAAAGGATTAAGTTATCAATTAGCAAGAATTCCTTTAAAGCACTGATTTTAACATAGTAGTATTATTTACTTTCAGAAATAAGGTGGTTTGAAGCCAAATATTGAAAAACTATGATTTTTTTTGAATATCAAGTCATTTATAGTATCACATGCAAAATTTGTGCCAGAACTTAAAATGAAAAGTACCTTAGAGTCTTAGCATTTTCAGACATTAAACTTCTCATTTAAATGAGATAGATAGCCCTCCCACCGCGGGGATTCCTGCAGGCCAAAAATCATAACAGTCTTCTAAATGAAACTGAAATTCTGCCATGTTGTCATGTTGCCGAAACATAGGCCTTTGAGCTTTAAAAATTATGTAGCCTATTTTTATTTTACACAAAATTTGAAAACAGATTTCAAGATTTCTGAAAAAAATTTTTTGTATATTCACAATTCCATTTTCAGTCAACAAAATTCTACCTGACAGTTTTCAAATGGAAAGCATGGAGCTAAATTTGCTACTGAACTGAAAGAAGAAAGGTCATTTCTCTTTAGCAGACTTGTAGGCACTGCTTTCTTACACTCTAACAAACTTCACTTCAACATAGCACCATCCATGCTGTCGCTTTTTGATTCTACCTACATTTGCCAACTATTTCAAGGTTGAAGCTTTTAAAAATGGGGACAAGAAAAGGCTGCCCACTTTCCCCATATTTGTTCAATATGGTACTCGAAGCACTAGCTAGAGCAATAAGACAACAAAAGGAGGTCAAGGGGATACAAATTGGAAAGAAGTCACTATTTGCAGATGATATGATAGTATACATAAGTGACCCAAAAATTCTACTAGAGAACTTCTCCAGCTGATAAAAAACTTCAGCAAAGTGGATGTATATAAAATTAACTCTAACAAATCAGTAGCCTTCCTCTACTCAAAGGATTAAACAGGCTGAGAAAGAAATTAGGGAAACAACACCCTTCTCAATAGTTACAAATAACATAAAATACTTTGATGTGACTTTAACCAAGCAAGTGAAAGATCTGTATGACAAGAACCTCAAGTCTCAGAAGAAAGGAATTGAAGATCTCATAGATTGGCAGTAGTAATATAGTAAAAATGGCCATTTTGCCAAAAGCAATCTACAGATTTAATACAATCCCCATCAAAATTCCAACTCATTTTTTCATAGAGTTAGAAAGAGCAATTTGCAAATTCATTTGGAATAACAAAAAAAAAAAACACGATAGCAAAACTATCCTCAACAATAAAAGTATTTCTGGGGACTCACCACCCCTGACCTCAAGCTGTATTACAGAGCAATAGTGATAAAAACTGTATGGTATTGGTACAGAGACAGACAGATAGACCAGTGGAATAGAACCGAAGACCCAGAAATGAACCCACACACCTATGGTCACTTGATCTTTGACAAAGAAGCTAAAAGCATCCAGTGGAAAAAAGATAGCATTTTCAAGAAATGGTGCTGGTTTAATGGGCAGTCAGTATATAGAAGAATGTAAATCAACCGACTCTTTTTTTTCCCCAAGAAAAAAATCAGTTATGTTTATTTTTTATTGGATATTTTTATTTCATAGTTTTATTTACATTTCAAATGTTATCCCCTTTCCAAGTTTCCCTTTCATAAGCCCCCTATCCCATCCCCCTCTCCCACCCCTCCCCTTCTTATATAAGGGTGTTCCCCTTGCATCCACCCCCATTCCTGCCCCTCCCCAACATTCCCCTGCACTGGGAGTCCAACTTTGGTAGGACCAAGGGCTTCTCCTTCCATTGGTGCCCAACAAGGCCAAACATCTGCTACATATGCAGCTGGAGCCATGTGGGTCAGTCCATGTATAGACTTTGGGTAGTGGTTTTGCTACATATGCAGCTGGAGCCATGTGGGTCAGTCCATGTATAGACTTTGGGTAGTGGTTTAGTCCCTGGGAGCTCTGGTTGGTTGGCATTGTTGTTTTTTATGGGGTTGCAAACCCCTTCAGCTCTTTCAATCCTTTCTCTAATTTTTCCAACTGGGGTCTTGTTCTCAGTTCAAGAGGTTTCACCTCTGTATTTGACAAGTTCTGGCTCTGACTCTCAGGAGACATCCGTATCTGGGGAATACCCTTTATAAGATGGGGAGGGGGATGTGATTGAGGGCTTATGGCCAGGAGACCGGGAAAGGAAATAACATTTGAAATGTAAATAAAAAATATCCAAAAAATAACAATAAAAAATGATGGTCTTGGTACAGAGACAGACAGATTGATCAATGGAATAGAAGTGAAGACCCAGAAATAAAACCACATACTTATGACACTTGATCTTTGACGAAGAAGTCAAAAATATACAAGGGAAAAAAGAAGGCATCTTCAATAAATAGTGCTGGTAAAACTGGTTGTCCGTATGTAGAAAAATGAAAATAGACCTGTATTTGTTACCTTGCACAAAGCTCAAGTCCAAGAGGATCAAGAACCTCAACATAAAACCACATATACTGAATCTAATAGAAGAGAAAGTAGGAAAGAGCCTTGAACTCATTGGCACAGGGGGGAATTTCCTAAAGAGAGCTCTATTGACTCATGCTCTGAGATCAAGAGTTGATAAATGGGGCCTCATGAAACTGGAAAGCTTCTGAAATGCAAAGGACATAGTCAATAGGACAAATCAGCAACCTACAGATTGGGAAAAATATCTTCACTAACCCCACATCTGATAGCGGGCTAATATCCAAAATATATAAAGAACTCAAGAAGTTAACCACCGAAACACCAAACAAACCAATGAAAAAATGGAGTATAGAACTAATTCACAACAGAAGAATCTAATGGCTGAGAAGCAAAGCACCTAAAGAAATGTTCAAAGTTCTTAGTGATCAGAGAAATGGAAATCAAAATGACCATGAGACTCCCCCTTACCCCAGTCACAATGGCTAAGATCAAAACCTCAGGTAAACACCTCAGTCTCACTTAGGAGGGAGAAGAAATCAACCACAATAGGGGAGGGAGGGAGGGGTCTGGGAGGGAATGGATCGGGGAGGGGAACATAATCTGATATTGGGTGGGGGAAAAGGACCAAAGCCCTGAGGGCCAGCAGAAGAATGCAAACATTCTGGAGGAAGTGAACTCTGGAGGAAGGGGGTTGGGAGGACCCTCCAGCATGTAACAGAGACCTGGGAGGCGAGAGACTCTCAGGACTCAAAGGGGACTTTAGATGAAATGCCCTACAATGGGGAGAGGGAACTTGTAGAGCCCACCTCCAGTAGAAAGACAGGGCATCAAGTGAGGGATGAGGCTGCCACCCCACAGTCAAAAACTGATCCATAATTGTTCCTGTCTGAAAGAACTGCAGGCACAGAAATGGAGAAGAGACTGAGGAAAAAGAGGTCTAGCGACAGGCCCAAAGTGGGGTGCAACTCAGGGGGAGACCCCAAGGCCTGACACCATTACTGAGGCTGTGGAGTGCTCACAAAAAGGAACCTATCATGAGTACCCTCAAAAAGAAGCAACAAGCAGCTGAAAGAGTCAGATACAGATATGTACACCCAACCAATGGACTGAAGCTGCTGACCCCTGTGGTTGATTTAGGGAAAAGCTGGAAGAAGCTGAGGAGGAGGTCAACCATTTAGGGGGACCAGCAGTCTCAGTTAACCTGATCTGTCAGACCCTGTATCACTAACCAGGCAGCAAACACCAGCTGAGATGAGGCCTCCAACACATATACAGCAGAGGACTCCCGGGTCTGGCTTCAGTCAGAGAAGATGCACCTAACCCTCAAGAGATTGTAGGCCCCAGGGAGTTCTGAGGTCGGTGGGTGGGGACATCCTTATGGAGATGGGGTTGGGAAGAGGTATGGGATATGGAACAGTCGGAAGGTGGACCAGGAGGAAATAAAATCTGGAGTGTTAATAATAATAATAATAATAATAATAATAGTAGTAGTAGTAGTAGTAGTAGTAGTAGTAGTAGTAGTAGTAGTAGTAGTAGTAGTAGTAGTACAACAACAGCAATAAAATAACATTAAAACCAAGATGCTTTCTGAGCATCTGAGAACTCACTGAGGAGTGGAGCTACTTTGATGCATTAGGTTTTCAGGTACAGTATTAAATACCCAACTACTTCTATGCTGTCATTTTGACTTTACTATTATAATGAAAATTTTAGTTTTTAAATTTAAAAAAGATAATCAATCCCCTATCTATCTTTCTGTGTTTTAACTTTTCTTAATCTTGCAGCACCTTGACTTCTATTCCTACTTGAATTCTTAGGTAATTAATCACTGTTCAGCACTCCCTCCTTGAAATTCACTGATGCCTTTGTTTCTCTGATTCCTGTATTTCTTGTCACTCTTCATGCTTCTGTTGCTCTGTCTCTTAAAGTATGAGACTTCTCAGCTTCCACTCTTTATGATCTCTTCTCAGTCTTCATATGCTTTCATTTTTTAAATTTAATTTAATTTTTATTGGATTTTTTATTTACATTTCAAATGTTATCCCCTTTCCCGGTTTCCTGGCCATAAGCCCCCTATCCCATCCTCCATCCCCCTTCTTCTATGAGGGTGTTCCCGTTCCCCACCAACGCACCCCTTCCCGCCTCCCTACCGTGACATTCCCCTACACTGGGGTGGGTATCGAGGGTTGGCAGGACCAAGGGCTTCTCCTCCCGTTGGTGCCCAACAAGACCATCCTCTGCTACATATGCAGCTGGAGCCATGGGTCTGTCCATGTGTATTCTTTGGATGGTGGTTTAGTTCCTGGGAGCTCTGGTTGGTTGGTATTGTTGTTCTTATGGGGTTGCAACTCCATCAGCTCCTTCAGTCCTTTCTCTAACTCCTCCAATGGGGACCCAGTTCTCAGTTCAATGGTTTGCTGCTATATGCTTTCATTTTTATTCAACGAGCTTCTGGCTTGAGCAGCCACTTCTTTGTTATTATTCATATTATAGCCTCAGTTTTTTCCCAATGTTTTAGGCAAACCTACACCTCTAATGAACATTTTTATTGATTTGACATTTGAAAGGTATCTCAATGTCATTGTGCCTAAAACTCACTGTCTACTTCCCTCATTTCTTGTTTCTCAAATCTATTGTTTTCCATTTGCTAATCCCATCATTCTATGATACCTTCATCATCACTATCCTGGGGTTAAAATAACTTCCCGGCCAATCTGCATACCATCAATCCTGCTCTCTCTTACTTCATAATGTGTTTTGTTTGCATATGAACCAGGTATCTTCAGCAATAAGAATATATTTAAAGCCAGAAATAAGATGGAATATGGTTAGCACAGTGTTTCATTAGTGACTTCAAGACCTACACTTTCCACAATGATCTCTAGCACATCTCAGTCATAAGTTGATTATTGTACCTCCAGGGAGCATGCAGCCCATTTAAAGTAGGAAGATGTAGGTACAAGTCTACAATATGCAAAGGATAATCCCTAAGTCCTTTTCATTGGAAGAGTAATTGCTTTCTTAGAGTCTTCTCAGAAGATTTGTGTGTATATCTATACCAGAACCTATAGAGACACAATCTTTACTCAACAACTGTAGGTGTCTTAATGGAAACTTCAGTAGTTCACTGTTGCTTATAGAATCAAATCAAAACTTCTATCTTATATTCTTTTCTTAAATTTGTATCAGAATTTATTCCTTTTTATTCTATATGGCATCTTTCCCACATGTCAGCATCCTTCGAGGTCTCTGAAATACCCAGACTTAAAACAAATGTCAACATGAATGACTGTAGAAAACAGGAAGACAACTGAAGCAAGCAGCCAATGACAGAGGACCAGAGAAGGAGGCATCTCTCCATGCAATGCACGGCCAGCACTTGTAGCAGTTTTTTTTTTTTTTTATTTTTTTTTATTTTTTTTTTATTTTTTTTTTATTATTATTAACTTGAGTATTTCTTATATACATTTCGAGTGTTATTCCCTTTCCCGGTTTCCGGGCAAACATCCCCCTCCCCCCTCCCCTACCTTATGGGTGTTCCCCTCCCAACCCTCCCCCCCTTGCTTCCCTCTCCCCAACAGTCTAGTTCACTGGGGGTTCAGTCTGGGCAGGACCCAGGGCTTCCCCTTCCACTGGTGCTCTTTCTAGGATATTCATTGCTACCTATGAGGTCAGAGTCCAGGGTCAGTCCATGTATAGTCTTTAGGTAGTGGCTTAGTCCCTGGAAGCTCTGGTTGCTTGGCATTGTTGTACATATGGGGTCTCGAGCCCCTTCAAGCTCTTCCAGTTCTTTCTCTGATTCCTTCAACAGGGGTCCTGTTCTCAGTTCAGTGGTTTCCTGCTGGCATACGCCTCTGTATTTGCTGTATTCTGGCTGTGTCTCTCAGGAGCGATCTGCATTCACATTTTGATCATCCGTCTTGAGTTTCATTTGTTCTAGGCATCTAGGGTAATTCAAGCATTTGGGCTAATAGCCCTTATCAATGAGTACATACCATGTATGTCTTTCTGTGATTGGGGTTAGCTCACTCAGGATGATATTTTCCAGTTCCAACCATTTGCCTAAATTTCATAAAGTCATTGTTTTTTTGATAGCTGAGTAATATTCCATTTGTAGATGTACCACATTTTCTGTATCCATTCCTCTGTTGAAGGGCATCTGGGTTCTTTCCAGCTTCTGGCTATTATAAATAAGGCTCGATGAACATAGTGGAGCACGTGTCTTTTTTATATGTTGGGCATCTTTTGGGTATATGCCCAGGAGAGGTATAGCTGGATCCTCAGGCAGTTCAATGTCCAATTTTCTGAGGAACCTCCTGACTGATTTCTGCAATCCCACCAACAATGGAGGAGTGTTCCTCTTTCTCCGCATCCTCGCCAGCATCTGCTGTCACCTGAGTCTTTGATCTTAGCCATTCTCACTGGTGTGAGGTGAAATCTCAGGGTTGTTTTGATTTGCATTTCCCTTATGACTAACGATGTTGAACATTTCTTTAGGTGTTTCTCGGCCATTCGGCATTCCTCAGCTGTGAATTCTTTGTTTAGCTCTGAACCCCATTTTTTAATAGGGTTATTTGTCTCCCTGCTGTCTAACTTCTTGAGTTCTTTGTATATTTTGGATATAAGGCCTCTATGTGTTGTAGGATTGGTAAAGATCTTTTCCCAATCTGTTGGTTGCCGTTTTGTCCTAACCACAGTGTCCTTTGCCTTACAGAAGCTTTGCAGTTTTTTGAGATCCCATTTGTCGATTCTTGATCTTAGAGCATAAGCCATTGGTGTTTTGTTTAGGAAATTTTTTCCAGTGCCCATGTGTTCCAGATGCTTCCCTAGTTTTTCTTCTATTAGTTTGAGTGTGTCTGGTTTGATGTGGAGGTCCTTTATCCACTTGGACTTAAGCTTTTTACAGGGTGATAGAAAAAAGCATGGATCGATCTGCATTCTTCTACATGTTGACCTCCAGTTGAACCAGCACCATTTGCTGAAAATGCTATCTTTTTCCATTGGATGGTTTTGGCTCCTTTGTCAAAATCAAGTGCCCATAGGTGTGTGGGTTCATTTCTGGTTCTTCAATTCTGTTCCATTGGTCTATCTGTCTGTCTCTGTACCAATACCATGCAGTTTTTATCACTATTGCTCTGTAATACTGCTTGAGTTCTGGGATAGTGATTCCCCCTGAAGTCCTTTTATTGTTGAGGATAGTTTTAGCTATCCTGGGTTTTTTGTTATTCCAGATGAATTTGCAAATTGTTCTGTCTAACTCTTTGAAGAATTGGATTGGTATTTTGATGGGGATTGCATTGAATCTGTAGATCGCTTTTGGCAGAATGGCCATTTTTACTATATTAATCCTGCCAATCCATGAGCATGGGAGATCTTTCCATCTTCTGAGATCTTCTTCAATTTCTTTCTTCAGAGTCTTGAAGTTCTTATTGTACAGATCTTTCCCTTGCTTGGTTAAAGTCACACCGAGGTACTTTATATTATTTGGATCTATTATGAAGGGTGTCGTTTCCCTAATTTCTTTCTCGGCTTGTTTCTCTTTTGTGTAGAGGAAGGCTACTGATTTATTTGAGTTAATTTTATACCCAGCCACTTTGCTGAAGTTGTTTATCAGCTTTAGTAGTTCTCTGGTGGAACTTTTGGGATCACTTAAATATACTATCATATCATCTGCAAATAGTGATATTTTGACTTCTTCTTTTCCGATCTGTATCCCCTTGACCTCCTTTTGTTGTCTGATTGCTCTGGCTAGAACTTCAAGAACTATATTGAATAAGTAGGGAGAGAGTGGGCAGCCTTGTCTAGTCCCTGGTTTTAGTGTGATTGCTTCAAGTTTCTCTCCATTTAGTTTAATGTTAGCTACTGGTTTGCTGTATATGGCTTTTACTATGTTTAGGTATGGGCCTTGAATTCCTATTCTTTCCAGGACTTTTATCATGAAGGGGTGTTGAATTTTGTCAAATGCTTTCTCAGCATCTAATGAAATGATCATGTGGTTTTGTTCTTTCAGTTTGTTTATATAATGGATCACGTTGATGGTTTTCCGTATATTAAACCATCCCTGCATGCCTGGGATGAAGCCTACTTGATCATGGTGGATGATTGTTTTGATGTGCTCTTGGATTCGGTTTGCCAGAATTTTTATTGAGTATTTTTGCATCGATATTCATAAGGAAATTGGTCTGAAGTTCTCTTTCTTTGTTGGGTCTTTGTGTGGTTTAGGTATAAAGTAATTGTGGCTTCATAGAAGGAATTCGGTAGTGCTCCATCTGTTTCAATTTTGTGGAATAGTTTGGATAATATTGGTACGAGTTATTCTATGAAGGTCTGATAGAATTCTGCACTAAACCCGTCTGGACCTGGGCTCTTTTTGGTTGGGAGACCTTTAATGACTTCTTCTATTTCCTTAGGAGTTATGGGGTTGTTTAACTGGTTTATCTCTTCCTGATTTAACTTCGGTACCTGGTATCTGTCTAGGAAATTGTCCATTTCCTGCAGATTTTCAAGTTTTGTTGAATATAGGCTTTTATAGTAAGATCTGATGATTTTTTTGAATTTCCTCTGAATCTGTAGTTATGTCTCCTTTTCATTTCTGATTTTGTTAATTTGGACACACTCTCTGTGTCCTCTCGTTAGTCTGGCTAAGGGTTTATCTATCTTGTTGATTTTCTCAAAGAACCAACTTTTTGGTTCTGTTGATTCTCTCTATGGTCCTTTTGTTTCTACTTGGTTGATTTGGCTCTGAGTTTGATTATTTCCTGCCTTCTACTCCTCCTGGGTGTATTTGCTTCTTTTTTGTTCTACAGCTTTTAGGTGTGCTGTCAAGCTGCTGACATATGCTCTTTCCTGTTTCTTTCTGCAGGCACTCAGCGCCTATGAGTTTTCCTCTTAGCACAGCTTTCATTGTGTCCCATAAGTTTGGTATGTTGTACCTTCATTTTCATTAAATTCTAAAAAAGATTTTTTTAATTTCTTTCTTTATTTCTTCCTTGACCAGGTTATCATTGAGTAGAGCATTGTTCAATTTCCACGCATATATGTGGGCATTCTTCCCTTATTGTTATTGAAGACCAGTTTTAGGCGTGGTGGTCTGATAGCATGGGATTATTTCTATCTTTCTGTACCTGTTGAGGCTCATTTTTTGACCAATTATATGGTGAATTTTGGAGAAAGTACCATGAGGAGCTGAGAAGAAGGTATATCCTTTTGCTTTAGGATAGAATGTTCTATAAATATCTGTTAAGTCCATTTGGCTCATGACTTCTCTTAGTCTGTCTACGTCTCTGTTTAATTTCTGTTTCCATGATCTGTCCATTGATGAGAGTGGGGTGTTGAAATCTCCTACTATTATTGTGTGAGATGTAATGTGTGTTTTGAGCTTTAGTAAAGTTTCTTTTACGTATGTAGGTGCCCTTGTATTTGGGGCATAGATATTTAAGATTGAGAGTTCATCTTGGTGGATTTTTCCTTTGATGAATATGAAGTGTCCTTCCTTATCTTTTTTGATGACTTTTAGTTGAAAATTGATTTTTATTTGATATTAGAATGGCTACTCCAGCTTGCTTCTTCCGACCATTTGCTTGGAAAGTTGTTTTCCAGCCTTTCACTCTGAGGTAGTGTCTGTCTTTGTCTCTGAGGTGTGTTTCCTGTAGGCAGCAGAATGCAGGGTCCTCGTTGCGTATCCAGTTTGTTAATCTATGTCTTTTTATTGGGGAGTTGAGGCCATTGATGTTGAGAGATATTAAGGAATAGTGATTATTGCTTCCTGTTATATTCATATTTGGATGTGAGGTTATGTTTGTGTGCTTTTCTTCTCTTTGTTTTGTTGCCAAGACGATTAATTTCTTGCCTCTTCTAGGGTATAGCTTGTCTCCTTATGTTGGGCTTTACCATTTATTATCCTTTGTAGTGCTGGATTTGTAGAAAGATATTGTGTAAATTTGGTTTTGTCATGGAATATCTTGGTTTCTCCATCTATGTTAATTGAGAGTTTTGCAGGATACAGTAGCCTGGGCTGGCATTTGTGTTCTCTTAGGGTCTGTATGACATCAGTCCAGGATCTTCTGGCCTTCATAGTTTCTGGCGAAAAGTCTGGTGTGATTCTGATAGGTCTGCCTTTATATGTTACTTGACCTTTTTCCCTTACTGCTTTTAATATTCTTTTCTTTATTTTGTGCGTTTGGTGTTTTGACTATTATGTGACGGAGGTGTTTCTTTTCTGGTCCAATCTATTTGGAGTTCTGTAGGCTTCTTGTATGTATATGGGTATCTCTTTTTAGGTTAGGGAAGTTTTCTTCTATGATTTTGTTGAAGATATTTACTGGTCCTTTGAGCTGGGAGTCTTCACTCTCTTCTATACCTATTATCCTTAGGTTTGATCTTCTCATTGAGTCCTGGATTTCCTGTATGTTTTGGACCAGTAGCTTTTTCTGCTTTACATTATCTTTGACAGTTGAGTCAATGATTTCTATGGAATCTTCTGCTCCTGAGATTCTCTCTTCCATCTCTTGTATTCTGTTGGTGAAGCTTGTATCTACAGCTCCTTGCCTCTTCTTTTGGTTTCTATATCCAGGGTTGTTTCCATGTGTTCTTTCTTGATTGCTTCTATTTCCATTTTTAATTCCTTCAACTGTTTGATTGTGTTTTCCTGGAATTCTTTCAGGGATTTTTGTGATTCCTCTCTATGGGCTTCTACTTGTTTATTTATGTTTTCCTGGAATTCTTTTGGAATTTTTTGCGATTCCTCTCTGTAGGCTTCTACTTGTTTATTTATGTTTTCCTGTGTTTCTCTAAGGGAGTTCTTCATGTCTTTTCTTGAAGTCCTCCAACATCATGATCAAATATGATTTTGAAACTAGATCTTGCTTTTCTGGTGTGTTTGGATATTCCGTGTTTGCTTTGGTGGGAGAATTGGGCTCCGATGATGCCATGTAGTCTTGGTTTCTGTTGCTTGGGTTCCTGCGCTTGCCTCTCGCCATCAGATTATCTCTAGTGTTACTTTGTTCTGCTATTTCTGACAGTGGCTAGACTGTCTTATAAGCCTGTGTTTCAGGAGTGCTGTAGACCTGTTTTCCTGTTTTCTTTCAGCCAGTTATGGGGACAGAGTGTTCTGCTTTCGGGCGTGTAGTTTTTCCTCTCTACAGGTCTTCAGCTGTTCCTGTGGGCCTGTTTCTTGAGTTCACCAGGCAGGTTGTTTGTAGCAGAAAAGTTTGTCTTACCTGTGGTCCCCAGGCTCAAGTTTGCTCACGGGGTGTTGCCTATGAGCTCTCCGAGGCCTCAGCAACCAGGAAGATCTGCGCCGCCCTTTCCGGGAGGTTCCGTGCACCAGGCTTCCAGATAGCTTTTGGTGTTTTCCTCTGGGGTCAGTACTGTGTGCAGCGTGCAGTCTCTTCTGGTTTCCCAGGCGTGTCTGCCTCTCTGTAGGTTTAGCTCTCCCTCCCACAGGATTTGGGTGCAGAGAACTGTTTATCCGGTCTGTTTCCTTCAGGTGCGGTGTCTCAGACGCAGTGGACCTGCTGCTCCTGGGCCCTCCTCTACGGGTACCCAGAGGCCGTATACAGTTTCCTCCTGGGCCAGGGATGTGGGCAGGGGTGGGCAGCGTTGGTGGTCTCCTCCGCTCTGCTGCCTCAGGAGTGCCCGCCCGACCAGGCGGCGAGAACTCCCCTCCAGGGGGCCTGGGAGCAGAGAGCTGCTGAAGGCAGGGATCCTCCGCTGGCCCGGGACTCTGGCCAAACACCAGAAGTGTCCGGCCCCAGAGGAACTCCGCCTCTGTGTGACCTGAGTTCACCAGGCAAGTCGTTTATAGCAGAAAAGTTTGTCTTACCTGTGGTCCCCAGGCTCAAGTTTGCTCGCGGGGTGTTGCCTATCCACTCCACATTCTTGTTTCCTACTCAAACTTTGAATATAATTTGAGTGTCACCTTTCTCCAATTCTCCAAAATAAGATTTATTAATTTATTATATTCCTTTATCCTTAGAATCTGTAAGTATTTTAACCCACACAATTTCTTTTAATAAGTAATTTCTTGCCAATAAAAATCCTTGGTGGGATTTCACCTCACACCAGTGAGAATGGCTAAGATCAAAAACTCAGGTGACAGCAGATGCTGGCGAGGATATGGAGAAAGAGGAACACTCCTCCATTGTTGGTGGGATTGCAGACTGGTACAACCATTCTGGAAATCAGTCTGGAGGATCCTCAGAAAATTGGACATTGAACTGCCTGAGGATCCAGCTATACCTCTCTTGGGCATATACCCAAAAGATGTCCCAACATATAAAAAAGACACGTGCTCCACTATGTTCATTGCAGCCTTATTTATAATAGCCAGAAGCTGGAAAGAACCCAGATGCCCTTCAACAGAGGAAGGGATACAGAAAATGTGGTACATCTACAGAATGGAATATTACTCAGCTATCAAAAACAATGACTTTATGAAATTGGTAGGCAAATGGTTGGAACTGGAAAATATCATCCTGAGTGAGCTAACCCAATCACAGAAAGACATACATGGTATGCACTCATTGATAAGTGGCTATTAGCCCAAATGCTTGAATTACCTAGATGCCTAGAACAAATGAAACTCAAGGCGGATGATCAAAATGTGAATGCTTCCTCCTTCTTTAAAGGGAACAAAGAATACCCTTGGCAGGGAAGAGAGAGGCAAAAGATTAAAACAGAGACTGAAGGAACACCCATTGAGCCTGCCCCACATGTGGCCCATACATATACAGCCACCCAATTAGACAAGATGGATGAAGCAAAAGAAGTGCAGGCCGACAGGGCAGGATGTAGATCGCTCCTGAGAGACACAGCCAGAATACAGCAAATACAGGCGAATGCCAGCAGCAAACCACTGAACTGAGAATAGGACCCTGTTGAAGGAATCAGAGAAAGAACTGGAAGAGCTTGAAGGGGCTCGAGACCCCATATGTACAACAATGCCAAGCAACCAGAGCTTCCAGGGACTAAGCCACTACCTAAAGACTATACATGGACTGACCCTGGACTCTGACCTCATAGGTAGCAATGAATATCTAGTAAGAGCACCAGTGGAAGGAAGCCCTGGGTCCTGCTAAGACTGAACCCCCAGTGAACTAGACTGTTGGGGGAGGGCGGCAATGGGGAGGTGGGGAGGGAACACCCATAAGGAAGGGGGGGAGGGATGTTTGCCCAGAAACCAGGGAAAGGGAATAACACTCGAAATGTATATAAGAAATACTCAAGTTAATAAAAAAATAAAAATAAAAAAATAAAAGATAATTTGAAAATCTAAAAAAAAAAATGGTTCTATTATTCCAAAATAATTGTACTTCTATAAAGTGACTGTACCAGACAGGATACACACAAATACAATAGCAGTGTTGAATGTGGTATCTGCTCTAAGTATACCCAAAGGGCTCTAGATGTTCAGAGATAGAATGTGCTTAGGGGACAATAGTGAAGAGGCAATGGGACTGAATGTTCAAGATAAGCAATCACTAGTTTTTCACAAGGAAAGTCTTCAGAAATTAGCCTCACTGTAGGAAATAAATTGTAAACCTCATACCTACTTCTTTCTACTTAAATAGCTGTACTTCATCATATATAAAATATAAATCCTTAAGAAAATGCCATTTGAGCATTGTGCTTAATTACAGCCATGTGAAAATATCACCATTGTACATTTGATGACATACAGTTACTAAAAACTCCAAGCCCAATATAAGTGGGTTTCAAAGGATGCAATCAAGCAGATTATCAGAACTTTTACTAGCCATTAGTATTTAGTTTGAATGGTGGAGAATTGACTGTATCTTGAAAAGTCTGTTTAGAAGTAAAATATCTACAAGAGTATTATGTTCACTTGCTTTATTTTACAACATTTGATGTCAAAGTGCTGTTTCTCAGGTAACGTTCAAATGTTGAGGCCTTCGTTGGGATGAATTGTTACTGTTTTTGTTGTTACTGTTGTTTGTTAGTCTTCGTTTTCATTCTTCCTCGGCAAGTTCCAGGAGATCTTCCATGTTAAATCTGAACAAATGCCAGCCTTCCTCGCAGGAAAGGTCTAAAGCCCCTAGGCGAGTGTAGTACTCAACAGAATCCTGATTCCAAATGATGACAAGAAACTGCATGCCACTACATCCGGTGTTGATGGCTATCTGTTTTAAAACAAACAAGTAGATATTGTCCTTATTCAACAGTGTAATCATTCACATTTTACTAAAGATCTATTATATATAATATTATATATATATAACAATTTTGAAATGGGTATTTTTGGGCAAAAAAGTATCTCTTATATTATTGAAAATCACACTGTGTGTCTATTTTATGAGTAAAATCACCTTATCCTTGATGATAAAAACATACATAGTGTGCTTATACATTATATATGAATACAATTAATTAAATATAACATAGAATCTGAGCATTCAGCCTGAAAATCCACTTTAATAAATTTTGGAAGTACATTATGAAAATGTTTTGTGCATGTGAATGCATATAGTGATGGGAATTTGGAGTGCATGTGTCTGCCTGCAGTGGTTGTCAGAGGACAACTTTGGATGTTACCTCTCAGGTGCTACCCACTTTTTGTTTGAGAAAAAGTCTTTCACTGGCCTAAAGTTTCACCAAGTAGGTTAGGGTGGCAGCCAGAGACACAAGTGTACCTCTCACCTTGCCGCATAAAAAGTGTGTGCTGCCACTCCTGGCTTTTTTGTGGGGTCTGGGGATTAAATTTAACTCTTGGTGTTTGCAAGGCAAGCATTTTACCAACAATAAATAATTAATTAATAAGATTAATTAATAAGATTAATTACCTAATATATGGCCCATTAAGTAGTTCTTCATGAAGAAAGGGATAATATATAGACTATCAATACTAACTATAATACATACCTGACTTAGCTTCTTCAGCATGTCAGCCCCAATACCTAGACCTGTTAAATAGATATGGTCAAAGAAAGGCTATTAAGTTGAGAATTTTTACTTAACTTGTGATTTACTTCGATTTTAAAGCAATATAAGATCAAACTTAGTTTATGGTTGTCATATATTCTAAATATATGCTTTAAATTGTCTTTTATTTTACTGGAGCCTGGCAACAATGCAAATACAAAAGAGATTAGTTTTATGTTAAAAATCTGTGCTGAATAAAATGAGTGTCACTATATTCTTTTTTTTTTCTTGAGAAAGGGTCTGACCATCATTTGTTGGATGGCTTAGAACTCGAACTCACTGAGATCCACCCGCCTCTGCATCCCAAGTACTGGAATTAAACGTGTGTGTCATTATGCTGGCCTTCACTGTTTTCTTACAACAGGGCATATTTCTTATCTATGTCTACTAAAAACAAACTAAAACATACAATTATTTTACAGATAACAATATTAGTTGGGCTGGAGAGATGGCTTAGTGGTTAAGAGCACTGAATTTTCATTCAGAGGTTCTGAATTCAATTCCCAGCAACCATGTGGTGGCTCACAGCCATCTGTAATGGGATCCAATGCCCTCTTATGGTGTGTCTGAAGACAACTATAGTGTACTTATATACATATAATAAATATATCTAAAATTATTAGTTGGAACTGCATAGCTTGCTTGAGTATATTGATGAAATATTTTCTAACTTGTGATTTTGTCTTCACAGCACTAGAATCCTGATCATGCTCAAGAAATGGAAATGAGTTATCCAAATAAGTTAAAACTCATAACTCTAGTGAAAAGGCCTATCTGTAGCCCTTACATTAGAATGTAACTTAGAAAATTTTTCTTGTTTGCAAGTAATATGATTGTAGATTTACCTTGATAATTTTCAGTGATGTAAAAATCCTCCAGGTGAAGCAGTTTGCCAATCCGTGGGTCGTAAGTGAAGTAGTACATGGCAAATCCAATAATTTTTACTCCTGGGAAGAGAGAAGAGTGTGGACAAAGAGGCCGATAATTTTAGTTGTAAGAATACATGTTTCCAAATAGAAAACAAAAGGGTGTATTTGTTTGCTGCTTTAACTGTTAAAGCAGTAAGTAGTTGCTGGACAAAGTCAGTGCATAAATACATAATAGACAGAAAGTTCACATTTCTAATAAAGCCTTTCAAAGAAAGTCTGAAAAAAAAAAACTCTATGTACTTCCAGGAAAAAAAAAGTCTGTACCTTGATACTTGTTCTCACAATTTTAATACTTTTATAATCACAGTGACAAAGTAGTATTATTTTAAAGTACTCTAGTTTTATACATTGTAGTCCTCTGCTTAATACTATTTACAAAATCTCCACTTGTTAACTGTTAGCTCTGTTTTCAGATACAGAAAATATGTTACAGACTAAGAGACAAAAGGTTTACTTTACCTGATTCTGCTTGTTTACTGGGCGCTTCAGCAACCAGGCAGTAGAAAAGTGGTTTTTCCCCAAAACCATCCTTGAATAAATCTGAAATTCCAAGTCACATACAATATATCAAAGTTTATAAGTGAGCAAAGATGACAAAATAGCAAGGAGCAGCACCACTTCTTCCTGCATGCACAGCACCAATGCTAGGAGCAACTGTCAGAAGTGACTCTTTTAACATTTACAACTTTTAGGAGTCTGGCTAGTATCTGCAGTTATTTTGCCTAAATGTAGCATAAGTGTGATATCACATATCTGCCCTATCTCCCTTTGAGTTTTCTAGCAGGTATCTGAAAGAATGACAGCTTGTATTTCTGGAGTAGATTGTTGAAGCCTGCTTGATCTTGTCCTTAATGTAGGTTTTTATGTTCTAACTAGACTTCCATTCAGATTGTTCAGATGAAAGCGTAGGGGCTGACAACCATTATTCCAACCACCATCAACTGAAGTGACATCCAGGAAATTAAAATTAAATTAAATGGATCTACTCCTGCTTGTACTTCTTGTATGGAAAATCTCAATCTCCTCTCTCTCTCTCTCTCTCTCTCTCTCTCTCTCTCTCTCTCTCTCTCTCTCTCTCCCATCCCTTCCTCTCTCCAGCCATCCCTCCCTTTGCCCTCACCCTACTCCTGCTTTGTGTTTCTATGGGAACACACATGAAGACATTTGCTTTCCCTCAAGAATGCAGATATAGGCCAGATAGAGAACAGATTAAAAGTAGATAAAAGCAGGTTTATTAGGAGGCAGTTCTTGGGTGTGATCACTGATCTCATAGGTGGAGGTAAGCGAAATTACACAATGGGGCTTTAAAGTAAGGGGGTTATCAGATGCCCTTCAACAGAGGAATGGATATAGAAAATGTGGTACATCTACACAATGGACTACTATTTAGCTATCAAAAACAATGAGTTTGTGAAATTCTTAGGGGAATGAATGGAAGTAGAAAATATCATCCTGAGTGAGGTAACCCAGTCATAACAGAACATACATGGTATTCACTCACTGATAAGTGGATATTAGCCCAAAAGCTCACATTACCTAAGATACAATCCACAGACTACATGAAGCTCAAGAAGAAGGACGACCAAAGTGCAGATGCTTCAGTCCTTCTTAAAAGGGGGGAACAAAATATTCATAGGTGGAGATATAGAGACATAGTTTGGAACAGATACTGAAGGAATGTCCATTCAGAGCCTACCCCAACTGGGGATACAGCCACCGAAACTAGGTAATATTGATGAAGCCAAGAAGTGCATGCTGACAGGAACCTGATATAGCTGTCTGCTGAGAGAGAATATCAGCCAGAGCATGTCAAATACAGAGGTGCATGCTAGCAGCAAAGGATTGAACTGAGAACGGGGTCCCCATTGGAGGAATAGAGAAAGGATTGAAGGAGATGAAGGAGTGTGCTAATACCATGCAGTTTTTATCACTATTGCTTTATAGTGTAGCTTGCTGTCAGGGATGGTGATTCTATCAGAAGTTGAGGGATGGGGCCACCTACCTATCTCAAAATTGTTAAACCAGAAATGTTCCTGTCCAAATGAAAGACAAAACATGGAACAGAGACTGAAGGAAAGGTCATCCAGAGACTACCCCACATAGGGATCCATCCCACCTGCAGACACCAACCCCAACACTATTGCTGATGCCAAGTAGAACCTGGTATGGCTGTTCCCTGAGACATTCTACCATCAACTGACCAATACAAGTGCAGATACTGACAACCAATCATTGAACTGAGCAAGGGGTCCCCAATGTAGGCCTTAGAGAAAGGACTGAAGGAGCTGAAGGGGTTTGCAACCCCATAGGAAGAACAACAATATCAACCAACCAGACCACACAGAGCACACAGGGACTAAACCACTAACCAAAGAGTACACACGGAGAGACCCATGGCTCCAGCTGCATATATGGCAGAGTATGGCTTTATCTGACCTCAATGGGGAGGGAGGCCCTTAGTCCTCTGGAGGCTTGATGCCACAGTGTAGAGGGATGCTAAAGTGGTGAGGTGGGAGTGGGTGAGTGGGTGGAGGAACACTATCATAGAGGGAAAGGGGAGGGGAGAGAAGGGATGGGGTGGGGGAGTTTGTGAAGGGGTAACCAGGAAGGGGGATATAATTTGAAATGTAAATGAATAAAATGATAAAAATGTCAGAAAGTGACTCTTGAATAATTAAATATAAAAATATTACTCAGTTTAAATACAATGATGATCATAATGGATACTATTTTTTACATTTTTACGTGTGTGTGTGTGTGTTTGTGTGTTTGTGTGGAGGTAGTGGTAGTCAGAGGATAACTTCTAAAACTAAGTTCTTTCTTTCCCACATGCTAGGTTTTAGGGATCAAACTCAAGTTATCAGATCTTTACTCACAGCGCCATATTCCTGACCCAGGAGAGAGAGATTGAGAGATTCAACAAGCTATTTTCTGCAAAAAACACCCTCTGGATTCAAAGAAACAAGGATTAAAATGGAATGATGGAAAAAGATAGCATACAAATGTAGGTAAAAGTTATCAGGGGTAGCTATATTATTATAAGATCACAGATTACTGGAGGAGAGAATGGCATTGCAATATTATAAAAATATCTAGTCACTAAGAAGACAGTGTGTGTGTGTATGTGTGTGTGTGTGTATTGAGAGAGATCTATAAAAATATATATGTATATGTATATATGTAAAAAAATTACAACTCTGATATCCAAGAGACAAACATTGATATAATTGAAGGAAGAAATGCATAGCAATATAATAATAGTATGAGACTTTAATATTATAATTTAAATAATATATAATGCAACATGATTGAAACTAAGGACATGGATTACTGGGTAATATTAGAGACCAACTGGACTTCTGTCTTGGTCACTTTTCTCTTGCTGTATTAAAACACCATTATTAAACAACTTAAAAAAGAAAGCATTTAATTCAGCTGAAAGTTTTGGAGGGTTGGAGTCAATGATGACAAAACAAAAAGCATAGTGGCATGGCACATGAGAGCTCACATCTTAATCCATAAGCAGGAGACAGAGACAATACACTGGGAATGGTATGAATCTTTTGAAACCCTAAAGCTTGCCCCCAGTGGCACAGGTCCTCCAATAGGACCATACCTCCAATCCTTCCCAAACAGTTCTACCAACTGAGGACCAAATATTTAAAGATATGAGCCAATGGAGACCATTCACATTCAAGCCATCATGCACATGAATAAAACAATGTTCATGGAGACAAACTTTTTCCCAAGTGTCTAGGATATAAAAGTTAAAAGACTAAAATAATGCAGGTATGTTTTACACACACACACACACACACACACACACACACACACACACACACACACGTTCAGAAATATGTGAAAACTAAATCATTCATACATTTAAACAATGAGTGAAGAACTTAATCAAAGGGCTTGAAATGTGACTCGATTATGGAGCACTTTCCTAACATGCAAAAGATCCTAGGTTCTGTTCCTAGCTTGACGATCAGTTAATGAATAAATACCAGGAAGTATTGCTGCCGTAAATAACTTTAAAATAGTCAAGATGCAATTTTGTTGAAACTATTGATGTGGTAAAGCATGCCTACAGGAAGAAGATATAAATCATAAAAATGACATTCTAACAATAATTAGAAATACTTGAAAATGAAAACATCACAAAAAAGCTTATTGAATGCAGTGATAGAGTGATAGTAGTGCTCACAGAAATGAGTAGTTGCAAATTCCTATATTGTAGAAAGAATGAAATCTCAGAAAAGAACTTAATATATGCTTTAAAGAGGTAAACAAAGCTACGTAAGCCCTGATGTTTCCTATGGAAGACAATCAATTTTAACAGATATAAATAAGTTGAGAAAAATAGAAAAAACTTAAGGACCCCCAAACTGGCTATTTGAATAAGCCAACAGAACTGATGGCTAGACTGAAAAAGAACAAGAAAGGGTACAAATATTAAGATCAGAAATGAAAATGGGGATCTTACTCTCTGAAAGTCAGAACATACCCATGCTTTAAATGATATTGACCTACTAGTCAATTATGTTTGTCCTATTACATATCATTTTTTTTCAATATCTAATTTTCATTAAATTTTCTTTTAAGTCCACCTAAGGAAATTTATTGTATATTTGTGATGTTTGGTACTATCTGCATGTCAGGCATCCATGGTCCTTGGAACCTATCACTGTGGATAAAGGGGTAATATTATCTATTCAAAAATATAAAGTATTACTAAAATAAATTTCAGTAGACTTAAGTTAGTTGAAGGACTGTTATGAGTAATAAGATTTAGCATTGTTATGATATTGATATTAACACAATTTATTTACATATTCAATGCAGCCCATTAAAGTCCACTGTCATAGTTACTGTTCTATTGTTGTGAAGAGATATCATGGGCAAAGGTAACTCATAAAAGAAAGCATTTAATTGCAGACTTAGAGTTTTAGAGGATTGGTCCATTATTTTAAGAGGGAGGAAAGGGAAAATAGGGAGGACCTGCTGGACCAAAGCAAGCCTGAAAACTAGCAGGGCAAACTTCCAATTCTGCATTTCCATGACTGATGTCAGAGCACTGGTTAAACCTCCAACTCCTTTCAACTTTGTTGTCTGTAGCATCTTTTCCTCGTTGGTTGGTTCTACATTCTGTTTGCAGCTCTCCTTGGTAGGTATCTTATGACTCTGGGATTTCCAACATCTTGGGGTCTTAAATTCCAGGCTTCACTTTCACAACCTCATACAATGGACTCTCCAGGTCACAATGCAGGACACACCTTCCCACTTTCTGCCCCTACCACATGTCTGGCCTCTCAGTAGCTTTCCTTAGTCACAAAGGGAGATTCCATAATCATTTCCTATAATTTTGTGAGATTTTTTTCCTTTATGAACAGAGCCTCCTATGTAGCCCTGGCTGTCCTGGAACTCACTATGTAGACCAGGCTGGCCTTGAACTCACAGAGATCTACATGCATCTGCCTCCCAGATGCTGGGATTAAAGATATGCACCACCATGGACAGTCCTCCTATATTGTTCTTGACTCCAAGAACCTATTTCTATTTCTGCTTACTATGCTGGAACCCACCCCTTCGTTCATTTACATCTGCACTGCTTTGATGGATTATTTTGATTGCTTAAACTTCAGTTTTTCTTTAATTTCTACGCAAAAGTTAGAAACTTGGCTTGTGGGGATACTACTCCCTTTATTTCATTTCAAATCATGCCTTTCTTTAAATTTCACATCTCTTTGAGCACAAGACATGACTCCATCATTATATTTCTTGGTGAGCCTTTTCTCTTTAAACTACACATTTTGTATTTCTCTTTGCCTTACTTAACTCTTTTCATTGCAGGTCTAGATAAAAGTGATCACCAATAACCATGTGACACAGTCAATATTAGGCTCTTTTGAAATCTCTTCCAAGGCCATTAATCCACAACTCGTCAACTTAGCCTTAGGTAGATTCTTAGGACAAAGAACAAGCACCCATATTCTTTGTCAAAATACCCCAAAAATAGTTTCTGGGCCACTTATTCTTTCCCTCTGACAGCTTTTGATCATGGCTCATGTAGTCTAAATCACTCTCAGCAGTACACTCTTCCTACTATAATGGCCTATTAGGCCCCTGTTTTAGTCATTGATCCATGGGTGCGAAGAGACACAATGACCAATGCAACTCTTACAACAGGAAATATTTAATTGGGGCTTACTTACAGTTTCAGAGGTTTAGTACATTATCATCATGGTAGAGAGCATGGTTCATGGCATAGATGGCACTGGGGCAGTAGCTGAGAACTACATCCTGATCCTCATGCTGAGAGGGAGAGGGAGAGGGAGGGGGAGGGGGAGAGGGAGAGGGGGAGAGGGAGAGGGAGAGAATCTGTGTGTGTGTGTGTGTGTGTGTGTGTGTGTGTATCACTGGGCCTGATATAGGCTTTTTATTTTATTTTATTTTTTAAAGATTTATTCATTTATTATATATAAATACACTGTAACTGTCTTCAGATACACCAGAAGAGGGGCATCGGATCTCTTTACAGATGGTTGTGAGCCACCATGTGGTTGCTGGGAATTGAACTCAGGACCTCTGGAAGAGAAGTGGTGCTCTTAACCACTGAGCCATCTCTCCAGCCCTGATATAGGCTTTTTAAACCTCAAAGCCCATCACCAGTGACATACTTCCTCCAATAAGACCACACCTCCTAATCCTTCCTCAGTAGTCCACAAACTAGGGGCCATTCTCATTTAAACCACCACACCTACCATCCTTTTTAAAAACTTTGTACAGATTCCAAAGGACTCAAAATATTCCAAACAACTTTAAAACAGAAGAATAAAGTCAGAGGATGCTTGTTGCTTAATTTTGAGATTTACTATAATGTTACAGTAATTAAAACAGTGTGATACTGGAAAGAGGCCTAATATGTAGACAAGCCAAACATAAACAGGGCTATAAAATAAATACTCACAAACTTATATAGGGTGCCAAAACCATTAAGACTGTCTTTCCAATAAATTCTTTTGTGAAAACTTTATTTCTATTTATAAAATAAAAAAGTTGAACCCTCACTTTTTGCCATATTCAAAATATACCTTGAAAGAGATCAAAGACCTCAATGTAGATGTTAAAGGTAGAAAGCTCTTAGAAGAAAATGAAAAAATAAACCCTTCAAGACATTATATGTGGCCCTGGTTTGTAGATCTAGTTGAAAACAAAAGCACAGGTAGTAAAAAAAATAAGAAAAACTGAACTTCAACACAATATCCCACTATAAAAAGAGTAAAAAGTCTCCACGGAGCATAAGAAATTATTTTTCAGAATGTTCTTAGTTGATTACATACATTCTTAAGTATTCAACTTTAAATGGTTATCCTTCACTTATTCTTCTAAAGTTTAATAAGTAACTCTCTTTATGTGGTGTTTGCCAATCATGATTTTTCACCATCTTTTAGCCTTCTATTACTGTGTAAAAATTCTAATTCATAACAATTTTCTACATTCTCCATTAATATTTTAGCTACCAAATGTAATAAAATAACCTTTTTGATGCTTCTACCAATATAGTGCATGTAAGGAACACTTTAGACAAGCCAAACCTCTTATTATCTGTTTTGAAATGCATTTGCAGTCTACTGCATCTGTAAAGGCATGCACTGTTTCATGTTAAAAAGAAGCAAAATGAAAATTATTGGAACACTGAAAAGGCTATGGAATTTGTGTCTTATATATATCCATATTAATAATAAGAACACCTTTTGTAACAAGGACAGCTGCTTCTGTATGCCTAGGTATTCACCCTGTGTGCATGCACCCACACTGCTTTTGCCTGCATGAAGATTAACACAAAACATCTTACCCAGTTCTGTTAATGACACCTTTTCTTGCGTGCCTTCATAGGTAGCCAGTTCCTGTCAAAGCAGAAAAAAATGTTTCAGCTGATGATTTGGTAAATATAATCATTGAAGTATTTATTGAACATTTTTATGCACAGGAATGCTAGGTTGTGCTAAAAAGAAGTCAGATCTGATTTCCATTATGAAGAAATTTAAAATCTGAAATGATGTAATACAAAATAGGTAGATAAGTAGTTGGTAGCTAGATTATAGAAAGGCATATTATAGGGAAATGACAGACAGATGGTAGATTTGATATCTCTGTCATGTGAATGTTAACTTTCTGGATTAGTAGCTTTAAATTCAGCAGGAACCTGGAAAGTAAAAATAAAAACTTGTTTCTGGGCAGTCACAGTTTATTTATTATGACTTTACAGAAAAAATTGTGAAACATGTTTGCTTGGGATTTTGCTAGTATAACTTTTAAAAATTTTTTTTTAAATTGTGGCCTTTATTATTTTTGTACATCCTAATTCCTTCTTTCTTTGGTGTCATTTAGTCTGGTATGTATCTGCAAAACATTCTAAGCATAAAAACATTATAATATTTAAGATCAGGCATAGGAAAAGATTTATATTCTGCTACAATGATGTTGATGCAAAGCTACACAATGCCTCTTAGTGATGCCTTTTAGCTAAGGAATTTTGATGGCAAGCTAATGAATTAATTTTCAAAGAGTATTTTTATAAACTTATAAATAATCATGTGTTGGGAAAAATGAACATAAAACGCAAAGCAAACCACTACATACACATCTGTGTATCACATGAATGATAGCCATCAATGCATCAAAATTCCATCACTGTAACTATAGTTACTACATTGTCAACTTCACTGCACTGGTGTGATTTCTAGGAAAGGTATTAAAATAAACATGTACATAAGAAAATATTCACTCAGTTCCTTAGACTCACGGCATGTACATGTTAACAGTCTTCTAGATAAGCTTTGCCAACTGAACTATCTCCCTTCTCAATGTCTCATATATTTTTTTAAAACAATTTATATTCTGCATATAAAAGAAAACACTACAACTGTCTGTTGGTATAGCAATTACTATAATCTTGCTTTTTATTGAAAATGAAGATTAAAGGGGTTTAGAGGATTTGACAACATTATGTATATGTGTCATAATGAACAGAGTTATTATTATTATTATTATTATTATTATTATTATTATTATTATCCAAATCTAGACTATGCATTTCTGTTGTTCTTTCAGCCCATCACTAACTTCCAAGTAATAAGAAGATACAGGCTTACTTTAATCAGTCTCAGGATATCTGGGCAGTCTTGAGGCTCAGCCGGTCTTATGTAGAAAGCACAAGAATTTTTTTTCCCGAATGATGGTGTCATTCCTTGTTGACTTCCATTTAATTCACTCATGCTTGATTCACCTGGCTCTAATTGAATTTTACCGGGTTGGCTTATGCTTGGTTGACTTAAGTCTGATTGGCTAGTCTCTAATGAACTACCTGTCAACTCTGGTTTGCTTGGACTTAGTTCTGATTTATCTGAGTGTGTCTTTACTCCTTGGTTTGATTTGGTGCCATTAGGTTGGTTTGTATCTAATTGGTTTGTCCCTACTTGAGTGGTTCCTGATTGCCTTGGCACTGGTTCCCAATTATCTGATTGTTTCATGTTTGTGTTGCCAAAGTAGGGTTGCCATTTTTCTGATTGTCTTGTGCCTGAGTAACTTGGGGTTGGATGCCATGTGTATAATTGTCTTACACCAGGCATGCTGTAATTTGGTGGCCATGCATCAAATTGTCTTGTACCTAACTGGCTGAGACTTGGGTGCCATAAATCTGAGTGTATCATACCTAGCCGGCTTGGATCCCATGGCCCTGAGTCTGAATATTTCATGCCAGATTGACCTGGTTGCCATGAATCCAATTGTCTTATATCCAGAGGGCTGGGGCCTGGTGGCCATTTGTCTGATTGTGCCTTGACTAGGTAGCTGGAATTCCATTGCCATGGATCTATCTGCTTCATGCCTGGTTGGCTGGTGCCTGATTGCCATACATCCAGATCTTTCATGTCTGGTTGGCTACTGCCTGATTGCCACGTGTCAAATTCTTTCATGCTTGATTGGCTGGGTCCTAATTGACACATGGTGAACGGTTGGCTGAAGCCTGTTTGACATGTGTTAAACTGCTCCATACCTGAATGATTGAGGCCCACTTGCCATGTACCTGACGGTTTCTTTCCTACTTCGTTAGGACCTGCTTGCCATGTGACTGAATGTCTTGTACATTGTTGGCCAGGGCTCTGTTGCCCTGTGCTTGATTGTCTCTTGCCTTGTTGACTAGGGCCTGGTTGACACGTATCAGATTGCTTCATACCTTGATCAGTGGGACTTGCTTGTTTCAAGTTGAATTGTCTGGGAGATGAGGAATTTAGTTGTGGTTGCCATGAATTTGATTGTTTGCTGCCTGGGTGGTCTGGGTCCCATTGCCATGCATCTGTTTGTCTCATACTTGGGGGACTTGGCCCCCATTGCCATGAATCTGTTTCTTTCGTTCCTGGATCCTGTTTCCATGTGTCTGGTTGTTTCTGTCCTGCATAGCTTGGGTCTTGTTGCATTGTATCTGATTGCTTTGTTCCCTGATTATTTTGGGTTATTTGCCACATGTCTGGTGGTCCCCTGCCTGAATACTCTGGGTCCCATTGCCATGTGTTTATTTGTTTCATATTGGGAGTAGGTGGGCCTGGTTGCCATAGACCTGTTTGGTTCATGGCTGCTGGTTGACTTGAACTTAGTTGTTTCATACCCACTTGTCTTGGGTCTGACTCTCTCATACTTTGTTGGCTCAGGTCTGTTTTGTATATGCCTGGTTGGTTTGTGCTTGACCATGATTGCTTCATATTTGATTGGCCCAGGCCTGGTTGGTTTATATCTAGTTGGCATGAGACTGGTCTTGTCATACCTGGTTTGTTCGTGCTTGGTTGGTTCATGCTTGGCTGGCTCGTGTATGGTTGGCTTGGCCCTGGTTGTTGCATGTTGTATGGGCCTGGGCCTGGTGGGCTCATAACTGGTTGGCTTAAACCTGGCTGCATCATACGTAATTGGTTCTTGCCTGATAGATCCATGACTGACTGACAAATGATCGGCTGGTAAACAAATGATTGACTTGTAAGAGTCTTGATAGAACAGGATACTTTGACTACAGTACTGTGATGGGAAGCTTTCAGATGTTTCCAGTTGGTCTCACCTCAGACTTGGAGATAGTCCTCTGTCATGATGGGAATGAGAAACAAAGATGATTACCTGAAGAAGGATTAAAGCCTCTGATTCACTGGAGGTGACTTCACCAGATACCACAGCTACAAGCTTGGCTGGATTTCAGCCTGCCATCTGGTCTTTCCCTGCCAACAGGCCAGAAGAAGAAGAACAAAATGATCCTGGGAGAATGTTACCACATTACCCCTCCCCCCACCACACAGAACTGCATCATAATGTTGAAGTCACAATGCCAGATTCCCCTCCCCTCTCTGGCCTAGGTCTCTCCATCACACTGCCTCCCATGATTATTTTGTTATCCCTTCTAAGTGAGATTGGAGCATTCTCACTTGGGCTTTTCTTTTTGTTAAACTTCTTACAGTTTGTGGGGTATATCATGGATTTTCTATACTTTTTGCAAATATACACTTATCAGTGAGGTAAGTGCATGTATTTTTGAATCTGAGTTACCTTACTCAGAATGATATTTTCTAGTTCCACTGATTTTCCTGCAAAATTCACTATGTCCTTGTTTTTAATAGCCAAATAACATTCCATTTTTAAATGAACCACATTTTTTCTATCCGTTTTTCAGTTGATGGACACCTTGGTTGTTTCCAGTTTCTGGCTATTTGCTCTCAACCTGGTGCAACACATGTCCTTGTGGTATGTTGGAGCATCTTTTGGGTATAAGCCCAGATACTTCTATACAGCTGTATAGCTAGGTCTTAAAGTAGAAGCATTCCTGATTTCCTGAAAAACCACAAGATTGAGTTCCAGAGTGGTTGTACCAGTTTGTAATCTCACCTGCAGTGAAGGAGTATTCCTCTTTCTCCACATCCTCACCAGCATGTGCTGTCACTTGATTTTTTTTATTAGCCATTCCAATTCCTGTAAGGTTGAATATTAGGGTCATTTTGATTTGCATTTTCCTGATGACTAAGGATGTTGAACATTTCTTATGTGCTTCTCAGGCCATTCAAGATCCCTCTGTTGACAATTCTCTGTTTAGCTCTGTACCCTATTTTCACTTGGGTTATCTGGTTTTATAGAGGCTAACTTCTTTGGAGTCTTGAGTTCTCTATATATTTTGGATATTAGCCCTCTATCAGATCTTGGGTTAGTGAAGATCTTTTCCTGATCTGTTGGTTGCCATTTTGTCCTATGGACGGTGCCCTTTGCCTTACAGAAGTTTTGCAATTTTATGATATCCCACTTGTCAATAGTTGATCTTAGAGCCTGAGCCATTGGTGTTCTGTTCAGGAAATTTCACCCTATGCAGATGTGTTCGAGGCTCTTTCCCACTTTCTCTTCTATTAGATTCAGTGTATCTGGTTTTATGTTGAGGTCCTTGATCCACTTGGACTTGAGTTTTGTACAAGGTGATAAATATGGATCAATTTCCATTCTTCTACATGAAGATCACCAGTTATACTAACACCATTTTTCCACTGGATGGGTTTTGCTTCTTTGTTAAAGATCAAGTTTCCATAGGTATGTGGGTTTATTTCTGTGCCTTAGATTCTATTCCATTGATCAACTTGTCTGTCTCTATACCAATACCATGCAGTTTTAATTATTATTTCTGTGCAGTACAGCTTGAGGCCAGGGATGGTGATTCCCTCAGAAGTTCTTTTATTATTGACAATTGTTTTGGCTATTCTGGGTTATTTGTTTTTTATATGATGTTGAGAATTGCTCTTCCATATCTGTGAAGAATTATTTTGGAATTTTGATGGGAATTTCCTTGAATCTGTAGATTGCTTTTGGTAAGTTTCACTATGTTAAACCTACCAATCCATGAGCATGGGAGATCTTTCCATCTTCTGAGATCTTCTTCAATTTTTTTCTTCAGGGACTTGAATTTTATGTCATAAAGATCTTTCACTTCCTTGGTTAGAGTTACACCAAAATATTTTATGTTATTTGTGGCATTGTGAACTGTTTTGTTTCCCTAATTTCTTTTTCAGACCATTTATCATTTGTATAGATGAAGGCTACTGATTTGTTTGCTTTCATTTTACATCCCGGCACTTTGCTGAAGTTATCAACTGTAGAATTTCTCTGGTAGAATCTTGGGGGTCACTTCTGTACACTATCATATTATCCTCAAATAGGGATACCTTGATTTCTTTCTTTCAATTTTAATCCCCTTGACCTCCTTTTATTGTCTAATTGTTCTAGCTAGCACTTCCAGTACTATATTGAGTGGATAAGGGGAGAGTGTGCATCCTTGTCTTGTCCCTGATATTTATTAAGATTGTTTCAAGTTTTTCTCTGTTGTTTGTTGCTGTAAATTGCCTTTATTATTTTTAGGCTTGTGTCATAAATTCATGATTTCTCCAAGACTTTTAACATGAAGTGGTGTTTGATTTTGTCAAAGGCTATTTCAACATCTAATAATATGATCATGTAACTTTTTCCTTGAGTTTTTTATATGGTGGATTACATTGATGGAGTTTTGTATATTGAGCCAGCCCTGAATCCCTGGGATGAAGCCTACTTGACCATGGTAAGTGTTGTTTTTGATGTGTTCTTGGATTAAGTTTTCAAGAACTTTATTGAGTATTCTTGCATCAATATTCATAAGAAAAACTGATCTGAAATTCTCTTTCTTTGTTGGGTCTTCATGCGGTTTCCATAATTGTGGCTTCATGGAATGAATTAGGTAGTGTTCCTTCTGTTTCTAGTTTATGGAATAGTTTGAGGAGTGTTGGTATTCGCTCTTCTTTGAAGGTCTGGTAGAATTCTGAGCTAAAGCCACCTAGCCCTGGGCTTTTTGGTTGGGAGTCTTTTAATGACTTTTAATGACTTCTTCTATTTCCTTAGGGGTTATGGTATTCTTTAGATGTTTTATCTGATCCTGATTTAACTTTGGTACCTGTTATCTGTCTAGAAAATTGTCCAATTTCATCTAAATTTTTCAGTTTTGTTGAGTATAGGCTTTTGTCATAGGACTTGATGATTTTTTTGAATTTCCTTAGTTTCTTTTGTTTTGTCTTCCTTTTCATTTCTGATTTTGTTAATTTAGATACTGTCTCTCTGCTCATTAGTTAGTTTTGGTTAAGGGTTTATCTTGCTGATTTTCTCAAAGAACCAGCTCTTGGTTTTGCTGATTCTTTGCATTGTTATCTTTGTTTCTGTCTTAGTTAGGGTTTTATTGCTGGGAACAGATACCATTACCAATGCAAGTTTTATAAAAGACAATATTTAATTGGGGCTGGCTTACAGGTTCAGAGGTTCAGTCCATTATCATCAAGGTGGGAGCATGGCACCATCCAGGCAGGCAAGGTGCAAGAGGAATTGAGAGTTCTACATCTTCATCTGAAAGAAGCCAGGAACAGACTGAGCATCCTTAGGCAGCTAGGAGGAGGGCTTCCAAGCCCACCCCCACAGTAACACACTTCCTTCAACAAGGCCACACCTTCTAATAGTTTCACTCCCTGAGCCAAGCATATGCAAATCATTACAGTTTCTAATTGACTTATTTCGACTGGAGTTGGACTATTTTCTGCCATCATCTCCTCTTAGGTGTGTGTGCTTCTTTTTTTTTCCAGAGCCTTCAGGGGTGCTGTTGTTACTATAGGATCTCACAATATCTTTATGAAAGCATTTAGCCCTATGAATTTTCCTCCAATAGGTTTGGGTATGCTGTGCCCTCATTCTCACTGATTCTAGAAAATCTTTAATTTCTTTATTTCTTCCTTCACCCAGTCATCACTGAGTAGAGAGTTCTTGAGTTTCCATGAATATGTAAGCTTAATTTTGTTTCTGTTGTTATTGATGTCACACCTTAGTGCATGGTGAGCTGACAGAATGCATGGGATTATTTCAATCTTTTTGTATCTATTGAGACTTGTTTTGTGTCTTATTATATGATCACTTTTGGAGAATGTTCCATTAGGTGCTGAGAAGAATGCATATTGTTTTGAGGATGAAATGTTCTGTAGATATCTGACCCAAATTTCCTGGATGTTTTATGCTAGGAACTTTGCATTTTCTTTGACCTATGTGTCGATATCTTCTAAGCTTGAGATTTTCTCTCCCATATCTTGTATTCTGTTGACAGTGCTTGCATCTGTAATTCGAATTCACTTTCCTAGGTTTTCCATTTCCAGAATTGCTCCATTTCTGATTTATTCACTGTTCCTATTTCCATTTCTGGGTCTTGGACCGTTTTGTTCAATTCCTTCAACTGTTTGATTGTGTTTTCCTATATTTCTTTAAGGGATTTATTTGTTTCCTCTTTAAGGGATTTACCTGTTTGCTATGTTTTCCTGTATTTCTTTAAGAGAGTTATTTGTTTCCTACTTAAAGGCCTCTATCAACTCTATATGATGGGATTTTGGGTCAGAATCTTGCTTTTCATGTGTGTTAGGGTATCCAGGGTTTACTGTGGTAGAACTGGATTCTAATGGTGCCAAATTATATTGGCTTCCATTGTTTATATTTTTCTGCTTGCCTTCCAACAGCTGATCATCTCTGGTATTAACTGGCCTGGGTGTCTCAGATTAGAACAGGCCTCCTTGGAGGCAGGTGGAACTGTGTGACCTTGTTTAGAGTTGGTATCCTGGGAGTCAGGCAGTTCTGTCTCTGTTTAGGGCAGGCCTTCTGTTCCCCTGGTTAGAGCAGACCTCCTGTGTCCCTGGCTAGAGGAGTCCTCATGTGTCACTGATTAGGGCAGACCTCCTGAGAGATAAGCAGGCTGTGGGGTGGAAGTAGGGGAGCAGGCACCCCTCTCTACCACAGGTGCAGGTGGAGGTACAGACTGGAAGGGGGATGATGCTCAGGCAAGGTAGGATAGATCCCATGTCTGCTGAGCTCTGTGGGGGTCCCAGCTGGTATGGGTATTGGGGTGAGGTCTCACGTGTGTCCCTGCTTAGGGCAGACCTCCTAGAAGACAGGCAGACTATGGGATTTGGGGCCAGGGGAAGACATGCCATTATGCACAAGTGCAGACAGGAAGGAGAGCAGGGACTGAGATGGCAGACGTAAAAAGGGCCTCATCCATGTAGGGGGTCTCTCCACCAACCATTGCTATGTGATGATATATGGCCTCTGATCTGCCTCAATGCTGGCCCCTTGGGCATGCTTAGTCCTATATACAATGTGCTTAACCATATAGACAGTGGTGAGACTAAAAGTCCTCACTGGGGACTAGCCCACATCAAAAGTGGGTCATTGGTTCTTGCAGATAGTCAGCTGGGACAACAACAAAACCTGAGACTTTTGAGGCTCTGTGACAGTCTTCAAAATGACCGAGGACAAAATTTAAAAGAGTAGACTGCATTTAGCCCACTTTAAAACATACCTAATAGGTGAAAGAGAAGTATTATAAGAACAGAAGGCACAGAATACACCAATCAACCACAAGAAGACAGTCCCGGAAAAGCAAAGCAAAAATGCAAAAGCAGTTCAGACTGTGTTTTCCCTCTTGATCTGTGAGAGAAAAGGAGACTGGCAACTGGTCCAAAAATCAGATGAGAATGATTGCATTCTCAGGATTCTGGTAGTAATTTTGGGGCATACCCCCTAGTTCCTGTCCAGGTAACAAAATATGCACCTGCTTTGCCCCTCTTAGCTTCCTGGTTGACAACAGATACAGATGGGGCACTCCCAAAAATCGGTGGAGAGAGAAATTTCCCCCAAATGCTCTACTATTTGATTGTGGAGTTTCCAGCAAATCCTGGCTGAGTCCCTGCATATAAGGGTCTGAGAATCGACAAAGAATGATACCTCAGACTAAAATAGTATACAAAAGCAAAGAACAATCATTTAGCAGAATTTCTTGCATGCAGGGGTCTTCAGATTAAGGAATTGAGACACCTGTGTACTTGAAGGCCCAGCTTTTCTGTCACTTAGGAGAATACCACGGAGGGGTATGTGCCCTTTACCTTGACTGGTTAGCTTTATCTCTAGGGATCTGATGATTTTTTTTGATGGGCTAAGGCTCTGCATACTTTCCAGGGTGATTGTTTGTTCATTCTAGCTACCTATTTTTGCTTTGGACCAGATGACAACACATCCTCAGAGGCACTCTGAGGTTGTGGTTGGCAGAACACAAGTTCTGGGATCTGGGTGGTCATTTCGGGGAAACAACATAGGCCTCTTCTCCTGAATGACTAAGTCCTGGAGAGATTAGGGATACAAGGGACATTCCTAAAGATAATAAAGGCAATATATAGCAAGCCTAAAGCCAACATCAAATTAAATGGAGAGAAACTTATAACAATTCCACTAAAATCAGGGGCAAGACAAGGTTGATCACTTTCTCCATATTTATTCAACAGATTACATATTTTTATTGGATATTTTATTTATTTACATTTCATCTGTTATCCCATTTCCCTATTTCCCTTCTGGAAACCCCTTAACCCATTCCCCCTCTCTTTGCTTCTATGGGGGTGCTCCCCTACCCACCTATTCCCTCCCACCTCCCCACCCTGGCATTTTCCTACCCTGGGGCATCTAGCCTTCACAGGACCAAGGGCCTCTCCTCCCACTGATGACCTACAAAGTCATCCTCTGCTACATAAGCAGCTGGAGCCATGGGTCCCTCCATGTGTACTCTTTAGTTGGTGGTTTAGTCCCTGGGAGCTCTGGACGGCTCTGGTTAGTTGATAGTGTTATTATTCCTATGGGGTTGCAAAACCCTTCAGCTACTTCAGTCCTTTCTCTAACTCCTCCATTGGGGACACCATTCTCACTCCAAAGGTTGGTTATGAGCATTCACCTCTGTTCCGGTAGATCCTGTCAGAAGACAGCTATATCAGGCTCCCATCAGCATGCACTTGGCACCTGCAATAGTGTCTGCATTTAGTGACTGGATCACCAGGTGGAGCAATCTCTGGATGGCCTTTCTTTCAGACTCTGCTCCACACTTTGTCTCTGTATTTCCTCCTGTGAGTATTTTGTTGCCTTTCTAAGAAGGACAGAAGTATCCATACTTTGGTTGTCCTTCTTCTTGAACTTCATATGGTATCTGATTTTCCTTATTCTTGAGCTTCATGTGGTCTGTGGATTGAATCTTGGGTATTCTGAATTTTTGGGCTAATATCCATCTATCAGTGAGTGCATATCATGTGTGTTCTTTTGTGATTGGGTTACCTAACTCAGGATATTTTCTAGTTCTATCCATTTGCCTAAGAATTTCATGAAATCATTGTTTTTATTAGCTGAGTAGTACTCCATTGTGTAAATGTACCACATTTTCTGTATCCGTTCCTCTGTTGAAGGGCATCTGGGTTCTTTCCAGCTTCTGGCTAATATAAATAAGGCTGCTATGAAATTAGTGGAGCATGTATCCTTGTTCTATGTTGGAGCATCTTTTGGGTATATGCCCAGTATAGCTGGGTCCTCAGGTAGTACTATGTCCAATTTTCTGAGGAACTGTCAGACTGATTTCCAGAGTTATTGTACCAGCTTGCAATTCTACCAACAATGGAGGAGTGTTCCTCTTTCTCCTCATCCTAGCCAGCATCTTCTTTCACCTGAGATTCATTTTTTATCTTTATTAACATGAGTATTTTTTTTTTTTTTACTTCTCACAGTTTATTTGCAATTGTCATGTGTTAATCATAAGTACATCTTATGTTTACCAAGCTCAGCAACTCTCCCTTTTTTTTATTAACTTGAGTATTTCTTATTTATATTTCGAATGTTATTCCCTTTCCCAGTTTCCGGGCAAACATCCCCCTAACCCCTCCCCCTATATATGGGTGTTCCTCTCCCCATCCTCCCCCCATTACCGCCTTCCCCACAATAATTACGTTCACTCGGGGTTCAGTCTTGACAGGACCAAGGGCTTCCCCTTCCACTGGTGCTCTTACTGGGCCGTTCATTGCTATCTATGAGGTTGGAGCCCAGGGTCAGTCCATGTATAGTCTTTGGGTAGTGGCTTAGTCCCTGGAAGCTCTAGTTGGTTGGCATTGTTGTTCATATGGGGTCTTGAGCACCTTCAAGGTCTTCCAGTCCTTTCTCTGATTCCTTCAACGGGGGTCCCGTTCTCAGTTCAGTGGTTTGCTGCTGGCATTCGCCTATTTATTTGTTGTATTCTGGCTGTGTCTCTCAGGAGAGATCAACATTCGGTTCCTGTTGGCCTGCACTTCTTTGCTTCATCCATCTTGTCTAATTGGGTGGCTGTATATGTATGGGCCACATGTGGGACAGGTCCTGAATGGGTGTTCCTTCTGCCTCTGTTTTAACCTTTGACTCCCTATTCCCTGCCAAGAGTATTCTTGTTCCCCTACTAAAGAAGGAGTGAAGCATTCACATTTTGATCATCTGTCTTGAGTTTCATGTGTTCTGTGCATCTAGGGCAATTCAAGCATTTGGGCTAATAGCCACTTATCAATGAGTGCATACCATGTGTGTTTTTCTGTGATTGGGTTACCTCACTCAGGATGATATTTTCCAGATCCATCCATTTGCCTATGAATTTCATAAAGTCATTGTTTTTGATAGCTGAGTAATATTCCATTGTGTAGATGTACCACATTTTCTGTATCCATTCCTCTGTTGAAGGGCATATGGGTTCTTTCCAGCTTCTGGCTATTATAAATAAGTCTGCTATGAACATAGTGGAGCACGTGTCTTTTTTATATGTTGGGGCATCTTTTGGGGATATGCCCAAGAGAGGTATAGCTGGTTCCTCAGGTAGATCAATGTCCAATTTATGAGGAACCTCCAGACTGATTTCCAGAATGGTTGTACCAGTCTGCAATCCCACCAACAATGGAGGAGTGTTCCTCTTTCTCTGCATCCTCGCCAGCATTTGCTGTCACCTGATTTTTTGATCTTAGCCATTCTCACTGGTGTGAGGTGAAATCTCAGGGTTGTTTTGATTTGCATTTCCCTTATGACTAAAGATGTTGAACATTTCTTTAGGTGTTTCTCAGCCATTCGGCATTCCTAAGCTGTGAATTCTTTGTTTAGCTCTGAACCCATTTTTAATAGGGTTATTTGTCTCCTACAGTCTAACTTCTTGAGATCTTTTGTATTTTGGATATAAGCCCTCTATCTGTTGTAGGATTGGTAAAGATCTTTTCCCAATCTGTTGGTTGCCGTTTGTCCTAACCACAGTGTCCTTTGCCTTAGGAAGAAGCTTTGCAGTTTTATGAGATCCCATTTGTCAGATTCTTGATCTTAGAGCATAAGCCATTGGTGTTTTTTGTTCAGGAAATTTTCTCCAGTGCCCATGTATTTGAGATTCTTCCCACTTTTTTCTTCTATTAGTTTGAGTGTATCTGGTTTGATATGGAGGTCCTCGATCCACTTGGACTTAAGCTTTGTACAGGGTGATAAGCATGGATTGATCTGCATTCTTCCACACGTTGACCTCCAGTTGAACCAGCACCATTTGCTGAAAAAGCTATCTTTTTTCCATTGGATGGTTTTGGCTCCTTTGTCAAAAATCAAGTGACCAGAGGTGTGTGGGTTCATTTCTGGGTCTTCAATTCTATTCCATTGGTTTATCTGTCTGTCTCTGTACCAATACCATGCAGTTTTTATCACTATTGCTCTGTAATATTGCTTGAGTTCAGGGATAGTGATTCCCCCAGAAGTCCTTTTATTGATGAGGATAGTTTTAGCTATCCTGGGTTTTTGTTATTCCAGATGAATGTGCAAATTGTTCTGTGTAACTCTTTGAAGAATTGGATTGGTATTTTGATGGGGATTGCATTGAATCTGTAGATCTCTTTTGGTAAAATGGCCATTTTTACTATATTAATCCTGCCAATCCATGAGCATGGGAGATCTTTCCATCTTCTGAGGTCTTCTTCAATTTCTTTCTTCAGAGGCTTGAAGTTCTTATTGTACAGATTTTTACTTGCTTGGTTAAAGTCACACTGAGGTCCTTTATATTATTTGGGTCTATTATGAAAGGTGTCATTTCCCTAATTTCTTTCTTGGCTTGTTTCTCTTTTGTGTAGAGGAAGGCTACTGATTTATTTGAGTTAATTTTATACCCAGCCACTTTGCTGAAAGTGTTTATCAGCTTCAGCAGTTCTCTGGTGGAACTTTTGGTATCACTTAAATATACTATCATATCATCTGCAAATAGTGATATTTTGACTTCTTCTTTTCCGATCTGTATCCCCTTGATCTCCTTTTGTTGTCTGATTGCTCTGGCTAGAACTTCAAGAACTATATTGAATAAGTAGGGAGAGAGTGGGCAGCCTTGTCTAGTCCCTGATTTTAGTGGGATTGCTTCAAGTTTCTCTCCATTTAGTTTAATGTTAGCAACTGGTTTGCTGTATATGGCTTTTACTATGTTTAGGTATGGGCCTTGAATTCCTATTCTTTCCAGGACTTTTATCATGAAGGGGTGTTGAATTTTGTCAAATGCTTTCTCAGCATCTAATGAAATGATCATGTGGTTTTGTTCTTTCAGTTTGTTTATATAATGGATCACGTTGATGGTTTTCCGTATATTAAACCATCCCTGCATGCCTGGGATGAAGCCTACTTGACCATGATGGATGATTGTTTTGATGTGCTCTTGGATTCGGTTTGCCAAATTTTTTTTTTTTTTAACTTGAGTATTTCTTATGTACATTTTGGCAAACATCCCTTCCCTCCCCCCCTTCCTTATGGGTGTTCCCCTCCCCACCCTCCCCCCATTGCCGCCCTCCCCCCGACAGTCTAGTTCACTGGGGGTTCAGTCTTAGCAGGACCCAGGGCTTCCCCGTCCACTGGTGCTCTTACTAGGATATTCATTGCTACCTATGAGGACAGAGTCCAGGGTCAGTCCATGTATAGTCTTTAGGTAGTGGCTTAGTCCCTGGAAGCTCTGGTTGCTTGGCATTGTTGTACATATGGAGTCTCAAGCCCCTTCAAGCTCTTCCAGTTCATTCTCTGATTCCTTCAACGGGGGTCCCGTTCTCAGTTCAGTGGTTTGCTGCTGGCATTCGCCTCTGTATTTGCTGTATTCTGGCTGTGTCTCTCAGGTTCGATCTACATCCGGCTCCTGTCGGTCTGCACTTCTTTGCTTCATCCATCTTGTCTAATTGGGTGGCTCTATATGTATGGGCCACATGTGGGGCAGGCTCTGAATGGGTGTTCCTTCAGTCTCTGTTTTAATCTTTGCCTCTCTCTTCCCTGCCAAGGGTATTCTTGTTCCCCTTTTAAAGAAGGAGTGAAGCCTTCACATTTTGATCATCCGTCTTGAGTTTCATTTGTTCTAGGCCATCTAGGGTAATTCAAGCATTTGGGCTAATAGCCACTTATCAGTGAGTGCATACCATGTATGTCTTTCTGTGATTGGGTTAGCTCACTCAGGATGATATTTTCCAGTTCCAACCATTTGCCTACGAATTTCATAAAGTCATTGTTTTTGATAGCTGAGTAATATTCCATTGTGTAGTGCTTACCACATTTTTCTGTATCCATTCCTCTGTTGAAGGGCATCTGGGTTCTTTCCAGCTTCTGGCTATTATAAATAAGGTTTGCCAGAATTTTATTGACTATTTTTGCGTCGATATTCATAAGGGAAATTGGTCTGAAATTCTCTTTCTTTGTTGGGTCTTTGTGTGGTTTGGGTATAAGGTAATTGTGGCTTCATAGAAAGGTGGTGAGTTCCATCTGTTTCAATTTTGTGGAATAGTTTGGATAGTATTGGTATGAGGTCTTCTATGAAGGTCTGATAGAATTCTGCACTAAACTCGTCTAGGACCTGGGCTCTTTTTGGTTGGGAGACCTTTAATGACTGCTTCTATTTCCTTAGGAGTTATGGGGTTGTTTAACTGGTTTATCTGTTCCTGATTTAGCTTCGGTACTTGGTATCTGTCTAGGAAATTATCCATTTCTTCCAGATTTTCCAGTTTTGTTGAATATAGGTTTTTGTAGTAGGATCTGATGATTTTTTGAATTTCCTCTGTTTCTGTAGTTATGTCTCCCTTTTCATTTCTAATTTTGTTAATTTGTACACACTCTCTGTGTCCTCTCATTAGTCTGGCTAAGGGTTTATCTATCTTGTTGATTTTCTCAAAGAACCAACTTTTGGTTCTGTTGATTCTTTCTATGGTCCTTTTTGTTTCTACTTGGTTGATTTCAGCTCTGAGTTTGATTATTTCCTGCCTTCTACTCCTCCTGGGTGTATTTGCTTCTTTTTGTTCTAGAGCTTTTAGGTGTGCTGTCAAGCTGCTGACATGCTCTTTCCTGTTTCTTTCTGCAGGCACTCAGCGCTATGAGTTTTCCTCTTAGCACAGCTTTCATTGTGTCCCATAAGTTTGGGTATGTTGTACCTTCATTTTCATTATATTCTGAAAAATCTCCAATTTCTTTCTTTATTTCTTCCTTGACCAGGTTATCATTGAGTAGAGCATTGTTCAACTTCCACGTATATGTGGGCGTTCTTCCCTTATTGTTATTGAAGACCAGCTTTAGGCCATGGTGGTCTGATAGGACGCATGGGATTATTTCTTTCTATATCTGTTGAGGCCTGTTTTTTGACCAATTATATGGTCAATTTTGGAGAAAGTACCATGAAGTGCTTTGAAGAATGTATATCCTTTTGCTTTAGGATAGAATGTTCTATAAATATCTGTTAAGTCCATTTGGCTCATGACTTCTCTTAGTCTGTCTACGTCTCTGTTTAATTACTCTTTCCATGACCTGTCCATTGATGAGAGTGGGGTGTTGAAATCTCCTACTATTATTGTGTGAGGTGCAATGTGTGTTTTGAGCTTTAGTAAGGTTTCTTTTACGTATGTAGGTGCCCTTGTATTTGGAGCATAGATATTTAGGATTGAGAGTTCATCTTGGATTTTTCCTTTGATGAATATGAAGTGTCCTTCCTTATCTTTTTTGATGACTTTTAGTTGAAAATTGATTTTATTTGATATTAGAATGGCTACTCCATCTAGCTTCTTCCGACCATTTGCTTGGAAAGTTGTTTTCCAGCCTTTCATTCTGAGGCAGTGTCTGTCTTTGTCTCTGAGGTATGTTTCCTGTAGGCAGCAGAATGCAGGGTCCTCACTGCATATCCGGTTTGTTAATCTATGTCTTTTTATTGGGGAGTTAAGACCATTGATGTTGAGAGATATTAAGGAATAGTGATTATTGCTTCCTGTTATAATCATATTTGGATGTAAGGTTATGTTTGTGTGCTTTTCTTCTCTTTGTTTTGTTGCCAAGACGATTAGTTTCTTGCTTTTTCTAGGGTGTAGTTTGCCTCCTTATGTTGGGCTTTACCATTTATTATCCTTTGTAGCGCTGGATTTGTAGAAAGATATTGTGTAAATTTGTTTTTTTCATGGATATCTTGGTTTCTCCATCTATATTAATTGGGAGTTTTGCAGGATACAGTAACCTGGGCTGGCATTTGTGTTCTCTTAGGGTCTGTATGACATCTGTCCAGGATCTTCTGGCTTTCATAGTCTCTGCGTAAAGTCTGGGTGTGATTCCGATGGGTCTGCCTTTATATGTTACTTGACCTTTTTCCCTTACTGCTTTTTATATTCTTTCTTTATTTTGTCCATTTCGTGTTTTGACTATTATGTGACGGGAGGAGTTTCTTTTCTGGTCCAATCTATTTGGAGTTCTGTAGGCTTCTTGTATGCTTATGGCCATCTCTTTTTTTAGGTTAGGGAAGTTTTCTTCTATGATTTTGTTGAAGATATTTACTTGTCCTTTGAGCTGGGAGTCTTCACTCTCTTCTATACCTATTATCCTTAGGTTTGATCTTCTCATTGAGTCCTGGATTTCCTGTATGTTTTGGACCAGTAGTTTTTTCCGCTTTACATTATCTTTGACAGTTGAGTCAATGATTTCTATGGAATCTTCTGCTCCTGAGATTCTCTCTTCCATCTCTTGTATTCTGTTGGTGAAGCTTGTATCTACAGCTCCTTGTCTCTTCTTTTGGTTTTCTATATCCAGGTTTGTTTCCATGTGTTCTTTCTTGATTGCTTCTATTTCCATTTTTAATTCCTTCAATTGTTTGATTGTGTTTTCCTGGAATTCTTTCAGGGATTTTTGTGATTCCTCTCTATAGGCTTGTACTTGTTTATTTATGTTTCCCTCGTTTCTCTAAGGGAGTTCTTCATGTCTTTGTTAAGTCCTCCAGCATCATGATCAAATATGAATTTAAATCTAGATCTTCCTTTTCTGGTGTGTTTGGATATCCAGTGTTTGCTTTGGTGGGAGAATTGGGCTCCGATGATGCCATGTAGTCTTGGTTTCTGTTGCTTGGCTTCCTGTGCTTGCCTCTTGCCATCAGATTATCTCTGGTGTTACTTTGTTCTGCAATTTCTGACAGTGGCTAGACTGTCATATAGGCCTGTGTGTCAGGAGTGCTGTAGACCTGTTTTCTGGTTTTGTTTCAGCCAGTTATGGGAAGAGAGTGTTCTGCTTTCGGGCGTGTAATTTTTCCTGTCTACTGCTCTTCAGCTGTTCCTGTGGGCCTGTGTCCTCAGTTCACCAGGCAGGTCGGTTGGAGCACAAAAGATGGTCTTATCTGTGGTCCTGCGGCTCAAATTTTCTCGTGGGATGTTGCTTTTGAGCTCTCCATGAGGGCGGCAACCAGGCTGGCCTGTGCCACATTTTCCGGGAGCCCCTGTGCACCGGGGTCCCAGATGGCATTAGGTATTTTCCTCTGGAGTCAGAAACGTGGGCAGTGTGTAGCCTCTTCTGTCTCCTCTCTGAAGGTTTAGCTCTCCCTACCACGGGATTTGGGTGCAGAGAACTGTTGATCCGGTCCCTTCAGGTCCCAGCAGTATGTGGATCCTCACCTGAGTTTTTGACCTTAGCCATTCTGATTTTCCTTCTGGTCTGTCTCAAGAGAGTTGGGCAAATTCTATCTCTAATGTATTTTGTCAAATATTTTGCTGAATCATCACGTTGCCTACTGCACAGAAGTCACGTTCAAGCCTGGCTCCTTCCTTCTACCAACTAAATTTTTACACTTGGATTAAGGGTCTGTATTTTATCCAGAGTAGTAATGTTTCTGGAATAAAATTCCCCAACAATCTCTAATCTTTAATTGTACTACAGAGCTATAGAGATAAAATCAACATGGAATTTGCATAAAAACAGACACATTGATCAATGGAATTGAATTGCAGACATAGATATAAGTCTACACACTTATGGACACCTGATTTTTGATGAAGAAGCCAAAATTACAGAGTGGAAATAAAGACAGGATCTTCAACAAATGGTGCTGATCAAACTAGATAGACTGCATATAGAAGAATCCACATAGAGCCATAACTATCACTCAGCACAGAACTGAACTTTAAATCTGCCAAGGACCTGAACATAAGACCAGATACTGTGAATCTGATAAAAGAGAAAGTAGGGGATAGCCTTGAACTCATTGGCATAGGAATAGACATTCTGAACAGAATGCTGATAGCAAGACAATAAAGAACATCAATTTATAGCAGGAACCTCATGGAACTGAAAAGCTATACTATAACAAAGTGCACCATCATTTAAGAAAAGCAGCAGGCTAGAGAATGGGAAAAATGTTGCCAACTACACAACTGAGAGAGGGATAACATATAAATATATAAAGAACTAAAAACTAACCTGAACATAAAAAAAAAACCAAATAACTCAATTTAAGAATTGCTTACAGTTTCATGAATTTCCCGGAAAGGCAAACAACCCAAGATAGTGAAAACAATTATTAACAATAAAAGAATGGCTAGGGGAATCGCCAACCCTGACATCAAGCTCTACTACAGAGCAATAGTGATAAAAACTGTATGGTATTGGTACAGAGACAGACAACTTGATCAATGGAATAGAATTGAAGACTCAGAAATAAAGCCACACATGCACACCTGATCTTTGACAAAGAAGCAGAAAAGTATACAATGGAAAAAAGAAAACATCTTCAATAAATGGTGCTGGTCTAACTGACTGGCTGGGTGTATGTAGAAAAATGAAAGTAGACTCATATTTGTCACCATGCACAAAGATCAAGTCTAAGTGGATCAATGACTTCAACATAAAACCAGATACACTCAATCTAATAGAAGAGAAAGTGTGAAAGAGCCTTGAACTCATTGGCACAGGGGGGAAATTTCCTAAACAGAACTCCAATGGCTTGTGCTCTAAGATCAAGAATTGATAAAAGGGACCTCATGAAACTGGAAAGCTTCGGTAAGGCAAAGGACATAGTCAATACAGAAAATCTGCATCCTACAAATTGGGAAAAGTTTCTTCATTAACCCCCCATCCCATAGAGGGCTACTATCCAAAATATATAAAGAACTCAAGAAGCTAACCACCAAAAAAACCAAACAACCTAATCAAGAAATGGGGTGTAGAACTAAACCAAGAATTCACAACAGAGGAATCTCAAATAGCTGAGAAGCACCTAAAGAAATGTTCAACATCCTTAATCATCAGGGAACTGTAAATAAAAACAACCCTGAGATTCCACCTTACACCAGCCAGAATGGCTAAGATCAAACTTGAGGTGACAACACACATTGGCAAGGATGTGGAACACTCTTCCGTTGCTGGTGTGATTGCAAACTGGTAAAAACACTCTGGAAATCAATTTGCAGGTTCCTCAGAAAATTGGAAACAAACCTACCTAAAGACCCAGAAATACCACTCTAGAGAATATACCCAAAAGATGCCCCACAATGCCACAGGAGCACATGTTCCACTATGTTCATAGCAGCCTCATTTGTGATAGCCAGAAGTTGGAAACAACCCAGATGTTCCACAACAGAAGAATGGATATAGAAAATGTGGTTCATTTATACAATGGAATACAACTCAGATATTCAAAACAAGGGCATCCTGAATTTTGCAGGCAAATAGATGGAACTAGAAAATATCATCCTGAGTGAGGTAACTCAAGCCCAAAAGGACATGCACGGTATGTTCTCACTAATAAGAGGATATTAGCCAAAAAAAAGTACAGAATACCCAAGATACAGTCCACAGAACTCAAAAAGGTCAACAAGCTGAACTATTCAAATGAGGACACCTCAGTCCCACTTTGGAGACAGAAGTAAGCAACAAGAAGAGGGGACTGAGGAAGACATAGGGGAGGGAAAGGTGATGGGGGTCAGGGGGAACATGATCCATTATTGGATGGGGGAAAAGACTGAAGCCCTGAGGGCCAGAAGAAAGAATGGAACAGATGACGCCAGGAGGAAGGAGGTTGAGAGGACCCTTTAGACTGTACCAGAGACCTGAGAGGGACCCTAGATGAAATGCCCTACAGTGGGAGAGGAAATTGTGAATCCACCTCCAGCAGAAAGACAGGGCGTCAAGTAAGTGATGGGGTTACTATCCCACAGTCAGCTCTGACTCATAATTCTTCCTGTCTGAAAGACAGGGATGGAAATGGAGAAGAGCTTGAGAAAAAGAAGGTCCAGCGATAGGCCCAAAGTGGGATCTAGCTCAAGGGAAGGCCCCAAGACCTGACACCATTACTGAGGCTACGGGGTGTTCACAAAGGGACCTATCATGACTGCCCTCCAAAAGACCCAACAAGCAGCTGAGTCAGATGCAGATGTTTGCACCCAACCAATGGACAGAAGCTGCTGACCCTGTGGTTGAACTAAGGAAAAGTTAGAGGAAGCTGAGGAGGAGGGCGACCCTGTAAGAGGACCAGTAGTATCAATTAACCCGGACCCTGAGATTTCTCAGACACTGGATCACCAACCAGGCAGCAGGTGAGGTGAGGCCCCCAACATATATACAGCAGAGGACTCCGGGTCTGGGTTCAGTCAGAGAAAATGCCCCCAACCCACAAGAGACAGGAAGTTTAGAGGTTTGGTGGGGTGGGGGGGGTGGGAACAGCCTCGTGAAGATAGGGCTGGGGGAGGGGACGAGGTATGGGTTGTGGGACAGTTGGAGGGTGGACAAGGAGGGTTATAAAATCTAGAGTGTAAAAATAAAAAAAATTAAAAATAAAAAAGAATTGGCTACATATCTAAACAGAATTCTCAAGAAAGGAAACACAAGTGGCCTAGAAACAAAATGTTCAGCATACTTAGTAATTAAGGAAAATTCAAATCAAAACTACTTTGAGGTTTTTATCTTACATCAGTCAGTATGAGGAAGGTCAATAAAGCAAATGACGGCTCATCCTGGCAAAGATGTGGAGTAAGGGAAACACTCATCCATTTCAGATGAGAATCAAAATTTATACAGACACTATAGAAATCCATATGGTAGTTTGCTGGGAAGTTGAAAATAGATCTACCTCAAGATCCAGCTATATGACTCTTGGGCATGAGCTCAAAGGACTTTTATTTCCTACTACACAGGCACTTGCTCATTCATGCTTATTGTTGCTTTCTTCATAATAGACAGAAATTGCAAATACCTTAAATGTCTAATAACAAATGAATGGATAAGGAAAATGTGGTGTATTCACATAATGGAATATTATTCACCTGTTAAAAAAATGAAAATTGCAGGTAAACTGGTATATATATCAAAAACTCTGGATGATGTAACCAAGACCTAGAAAGACAATTGTGGTAGTTAATCTCTTATATGTGGAAGTCAGCTTTTAAGACTTCAGAATGTATGGAACCCAGGATCCAGGAGGGGATGAAGAAGGTGGAGTCACCAACCTGCGAAATAGACTCCAGAGACCAGCATCAAGGTGCAGATCTAATGTAATGTGCAGGAGCTAGTATTTTTATAAAGCCTTTGAACCAATGGGGAATTGATATGACTTCTGGGGTAGACAAACATCCCACAATCATTGTAGGGCAGTGCCAGGCTGTCCGCACCCAAAGGGACTTCTGTAAAGGCAGAGGAAGCAGTCACTACCCTGTTCCAGTCCCAATCTTTGACTTGCTAATTTGCTAGGATCCTCTTACCTTGTGTCATGCAATGTGCCAGTGCACATGACACTTGTACTATTTGAGTGATAAGGAAACTCCTCTCACCATCGACTAGGCCCCATCCAGAGACCTCAGCACCCACAAATAGGCATATTAAAATTCATATAATCACAGAAATAAGTGCAGAATAAAACCAGTTATTCATAGAAATCAAGGTATAGGGAAGCAGAGCTTCCTGGTCAGGGTTACTGCTGTTCAGGTAGTGTGTGCAGGGTGGGTCTAGTGAGGAGAGGAGGAACTTCCGCAGAACCGGAATTGAATATGGAGTTACAGAAAGAGAGAAGGCTGATTGGAACAGGAGGCATAAACGGGGGGAGGGGGTAGAAAGGAGGTAAGGGAGGGAATATAGGAGAGGGCATCTAGCACTAAGGGCCCTGTTAGAGGTCATGCTGAAACCTGCACTATTTTAAGAGCTTAAAATACATACCAAACATGAAAAATTTTGTCAGAGACTTGATGTACCAAGTAGGAGGATTGGGGTCAGGGTGTTCTCCACCCTCTCAGATTGGACAGGGAAAGGGGATGGGGGAGGGACTTTGTGGGTGAGGGACTGGGAGACGAAGCAGTGTTTGGGAAGTAAATAAAAAAATTAATTTCAACTAAAAGACAAACAAGAACAAAAGGAGACAAAGAGGTTAGGAAGCTCCTCAGAGCTTATATTCACGGAAAACCCTGAGTGTTCCTGCTTATTTTCCTAATTACTTCAATGACATCTCCCCCAATTGATTAACTTTTCCCAAGTGAATAATTTATTTCTTTTTTTTCACATAAAAACTAGAATGTTTTCAAGGCTTGCCCTTTAATCAGATCTTAAGTAAGAAAATAAGAAACATTACTTTAAAATAATAGCTGCAGGCAATAACTATAAACTTTTCTGTGGCAGTAAAAAGACACCATGACTAGACAACTAATAAAATCAAGTATTTGAGGGTTCATTTAGAGTTTCAGAGGGTGAGCCCATGACCATCATCGTGGGAAGCACAGGTAATGCTTGATACTGGAACAGAACCTGAGATCTTTCATCTTATCTTCAGGTTAGAGACAGAGTCAGAGATTGGGCCCAGCACGGACTTCTGAAACCGCAAAGCCCACCCTCAGTGATATACCTCTTCCACCAAGGACACCTCTGTCTCACTTACGTTTTCTATTGCTGTGAAGAGACATCACACCAAGGAAAATCTTTTAAAGGAAAACATTTAATTGGGGCTGGCTTACAGTTTCAGAAGTTTAGTCCATTATTATAATGGCAAGAAACATGGTGACATGTATGCAGACATAGTACTGGAGGAGAGAGGTCTACATCTGGATGTGCAGGCAGCAGGATATTGTGTCATATCTTGAGCATAAGTTGCCCCCACAGTGACACACTTCTTTCAACAAGACCACACTTACTCTAACAAGGCCACACCTCCTAATTATGCTATAGGCATATTCAAACACATGAGACTATGGGGGCCATACCTATTCAAACCATGGCACCTTCTAATCATTTCTAAACAACTCACCAGCTGCAAAACAAACATTTCTTTATGAGCCTATGTGGGTCATTCTCATCCAAATTACCACAGCTAATATTTCATTTCTTTCATGGCATAGGCTTATGGGGAACCACATTATTTTTTCTCATCCCTGAAGACGTCTTTTTATCCTTGATTTTGAGGAATTTTACTAAGGGATTTGGGAACCAAAATTAGGCCCATAGAAGCTGTCAAAAGGTTGAAATCAAATGTAGGTTTCACTTATTCCTTTCTTCACAACCACACTTTCCTTATTCTTGTACACTATCCATTCTTTATAGTCATATCTGTGAGGCCAAACATGTCCTATCACCCTAGATATCCACAGTATTTTCTCTATTATCGTATAATATACTAGATTATTACTTCAACTGTGCTTATTATGTAACAGATATTAATACCATTATACATGAGACTTGTTTTTTCATAATCACAGAGGGGGTTACTTCATATAATTTTAAACTAACACTACTAAAAATTGTTATGTGCATTATCTCAATCATTATAGTTAGCCTTTGTTAGATGTACTGTTTTGATGTTGTCAATAATCTAAAACTTAGGATTATTAACTGATTTACATGAGTCTAGTATATGTTAGAATGAGGCTAGGGTTCAAGGCTAATTTTATTAATGGGAGAGTTCAAATAAAACTAAGAGTCTAGTCATTGTTAAGCTTCTGCTGGTACCTAAAGACCCTGCCTTTGGTCTGGGAAGTTAGTGAAGTCAGTAAAGAACCATGTGGAGCCCAATGCACATTAGATATACATACATTACTGATACTACTTTTTTCTTACTATCTTTATAATGTAAATAGGAACTCATATGAAACATATTTCTTGTGCTTTCAGGCACAGCTTCACTATATTGTCAAAATCCAATATGTAGCCAATATTAGTATCTGCACTGTTAGGGTAACAAAGTTAAGATTCAGAGATATTAAATAACTTGACGTATGTTATACAGCTAAAAGTAAAAATAAAATAAAATATCTAGTTACCTTAGTTATTTTTTTTAATTACAGAACTATATAAATGGTTTTGTTGTTTGTTTTACAAAATGAAAACATTTATGCAACTTCTTATATACATGGATGACATATGGATTCTGCTTATTATTTTGCTTTATTACGATGTTTCTATTTGATATCCTTATGGGTAAGATTAAAATACAATTTGGTGATAGACAAATAGTTTGAGAGTTTATTGGATATTGGGTTTACATAATTTGAAGATATTTTAGTTGTTACCTTCGTTTTTTTTTTTCTTAGAAAAGCATTGAGATTGAGTTCTGTGCAACTGAATACAATTTAAAGGGATGCAGATAGATGTACTCACACAAGGTTGCTTAGTGCAATTTATGCCACCTCATAAATACTGAATTATATTGTATCAGAGGGACTCAGACAGAACTGTTAGGGAAACACCATTAGGTGAAAAGCAGTTTTTTAGAGTGCTTAAAGGGAAGCTGCTATATCCAGTCTTTTCCACAAGGTGACAGTATTGTCCAGTTTAAGAAACAAAATCTATATGCTTTTATCTTACACGGTTAAAGTTTGAGCTCTTGATTTATATATAGATTCTGAAAATCTCGAAATGTCTAATTGTAATCTTTTTTATTTATTAGCCTAGTTATTTATTTTATATATTAGCCTAATAAATAGTATGTACAAATACATTATGATTAACAAAATGTTTCTCATATTTTACAAATTAATTTTAAATCTTAATTTCTAAAAGATACATTTTATGTGTATGTTTCTCTGGCATGTACATCTGTGTGTCACGTGAGTGATGTATCCACAGATGTCAGAAGAGAGTGAGATCTCCTGGAACTTGCTGTGAGCCATCATATGTGTGCTGGCGATCAAACCTAGGTCTTCTGCAAGAATAACAAGTGCTCAAAAGAACTGATCCATCTCTCCAGCCTCCAAATTGAATTTTTATTAATCCTTTGAGAGTTTCATACATTTTATTTTGATTTAGATCCATGCTTCCCTTCTCTATCCACTTGTACTGGCTGTTTTTGTGTGTCAACTTGACACAAGCTGGAGTTATCACAGAGAAAGGAGCCTCAGTTGAGGAAGTGTCTCCATGAGACCCAGCTGTAAGGCATTTTCTCAATTAGTGATCAAGGGTGGGAGAGCCCAGCCCATTGTGGGTGGTGCCATCCGTAGGCTTGTAGTCTTGGGTTCTATAAGAGAGCAAGCTGAGCAAGCCAGGGGAAGCAAGCCAGTAAGTAACATCCCTCCATGGCCTCTGCGTCAGCTCCTGCTTCCTGACCTGCTTGAGTGCCAGTCCTGACTTCCTTTGGTGATAGGCAGCAATGTGGATGTATAAGCTGAATAAACACTTTCCTCCCCAACTTGCTTCTTGGTCATGATGTTTTGTGAAGGAATAAAAACCCTGACTAAGACACCACTCAATTTTGCATCTCATTTTTTTCACCTATCAATTTAATTAGTGATAGGAAGATATTTTTAGATATGGCCTTCTCCTGGAGTGAGTCCGATTACCAAGGGCAATGCTCTTTTAAAAAAAGAAAAGAAAGTGTCAAAAAAGAGAGATAGAGAAAACCAATTAAGAGCTGCTATTAATTAACTACTAATAGCGTCTCAAATCAGTCTTCCTTGGTTGTGAATCCTGTGAAGTACAGTAGCAACTGGACGATAACTGGAGTTGGTCCATGAACCAGAGTCTAGAAAAGTGATTCCCCTAGAAAAAGAGAGCAGATAAAGAGAGCAAGTTGTACTGTTACCTGGGGTGCAAATGCAAGGTATTTTGTTCCTGAAAGGATTACTTAAGAATGAATTGACTAAAAATGAAAAATTGTTTAGAATATTGTCTAGACATAACTACTCTTTATATTTAAAAGACTATTCCTTTATTCCTTTCCTTTTGAATAGACAGAATTTTAAGTTAAATTGGTGCCAAACTAACTACCTTTATCATTTAATAATATATTGTATTCTTAAAAATAGTCAGGAGATTAGAAGCAAAATGTGTTCCTAGCACAAAACAAGTGCATGAGATTAAACTTATGGTTAAAAACTTCAATTTAGTTACTCTGCAAGGTGTACATATTTTAAAGGAGTGTATATCACTGGCAACGATGCGCTGCCATTTCCGAAGGCCTCCTCCTCACTCAACTAACAACATACTTTGCTTTACAACACCTTGTGAAATTCCATAAGACACCACTTGTCAATTGTCAGCCTTACTTCTTGAGTAAAAAGAATCCTATCCTTCTTAGAAAGTCCTTATTTATGCTTATGTCGTGAAGTGATGTTCCTGTTTTTTTTTTTTTTTTTTTTTTTTAATTGCTTGAGTATTTCTTTTTACATTTTAGTGTTATTCCTTTCCCGGTTTCGGGCAAACATCCCCTAATCCCTCCCCTCCCCTTCTTTATGGGAATTGTTCCCCTCCCCATCCTCCCCCCATTGCCGCCCCTCCCCCAACAATCATGTTCACTGGGGGAGTTCAGTCTTGCAGGACCCAGAGTTTCAGAGTTTTTTAAGTCTTATATTAAGGTCTTCGCTCTGTTTGGAGTCGATTGTTTCTACAAGCTGAGAGATAATGATTTTTGTTTCATTCATTTTCATGTAGCTATCTGTTTTTTCTAACATTATTAGAGAGGCTGCCTTTTGCCATTGAGTGTTTTTGACACTTTTGTGATTTTCAAAAGTCAAGTGACTGTAACTGCATGGATTTATAGCTGGATCTTTTATTCTGTTACAGTGACCTATATGCCTGTTTTGTGCTAGTATCATAATGTTTTTGTCAATATGCCTTCCTACTATAATGTGAGGCCTGGAATGGTGATACCTTCAAGTATTATTGTTTACTATTACTAAAATTATTAATTTGAATAGCTGAAGTTTTGTGTACTTCTAATAGATTTTAAGTATTTTTATATTTATGAGAAGAAACGTCCTGACATTTGATTGATATTGTATTGAATCTGTAGATTTTGTTAGCACAACTATTTTCCCAATACTGATTCTTCTAATCCATAAATGTTGAAAACATTTTCCATTTTCCAGTTTCTTCTTCAATTTATTTCTTGACTATTTTCAAGTTTCAATTATATAATTCTTTTATTTCCATAGTTAGGTATATTCCAAGGTATTTTACATTGTTGTTCTTCCTATGGGGGTGCAAAACCCCTCAGCTTCCGCAGTTCTTTCTCTAAATCCTCCATTGGGGACTCCATTCTCAGCTCAATAGTTGTCTGTGATCATCCACCTCTGTATTTGTCGTGCTCTGGCAGAGCCTCTCAGGAGACAAATATATTAGGCTAACTGTCAGCATGCCTTTTGGCATCAACAATAGTGACTGGGTTTGATGACTGCATGTGTTATGGATTCCCATGTGTTGCAGTCTTTGGATGGCCTTTCCTTCACTCTCTGCTGCTCATTTTGTCTCCATATTTCCTCCTGTGAGTATTTTGCTCCCATTTCTAACAAGCTCTGAAGCATCCACACTTTGGTCTTCCTGCACTGGGGGTCCAACCTTGGCAGGACCAAGGGCTTCCCCTACCCCTGGTACCCCAACAAATCTAATCTCTGCTACATATGCAGTTGGAGCCCTGGGTCAGTCTATGTATAGTCTTTGGGTAGTGGTTTAGTCCCTGGAAGCTCTGGTTGGTTGGCATTGTTGTTCTTATGGGATTGTGAGCTCCTTCAACTCTTTCAGTCCTTTCTCTGATTCCTTCAACGGGGGTCCTGTACTCAGTTCGGTGGTTTGCTGCCAGCATTGACCTCTGTATTGGACATGCTCTGGATGTGTCTCTCAGGAGAGACCTATATCCAGTCCCTTTCAGCATGAACTTTTTAGCTTCATAAATCTTATCTAGTTTTGGTGGATATATATATATATATATATATATATATATATATATCACATGGGCCACATGTGGGTCAGGCCCTGAATGGCCATTCCTTCATTCGCTGCTCTAAACTTTGCTTCCATTTCCCCTCCTATGGATATTTATTTCCCCTTTTAAGAAGGAGTGGGAGCATCCGCATTTTGGTCATCCTTCTTGATTTTCCTGTGGTCTGTGGATTGCATCTTGGGTAATTCGAGCTTTTGGGCTAATATCCACTTATCAGTGAATGCATACCATGTGTGTTTTTCTGTGATTGGATTACTTCACTCAGGATGATATTTTCTAGTTCATTCCATTTGCCTATGAATTTTATGAAGTCATTTTTCATAGCTGAGTAGTACTGTATTTTCTGTATCCATCTGGGTTCTTTCCAGCTTCTGGCTATTATAAATAAGGCTGCTATGAACATAGTGGAGCATGTTTCTTTGTTGTATGTTGGGGCATCTTTTGGGTATATGTCCAAGAGAGGTATAGCTGGGTCCTCAGGTAGTGCAATGTCCAATTTTCTGAGGAACTTCCAGACTGATTTCCAGAGTGGTTATACCAGTTTGCAATCCCACCAAAAATGGAGGAGTGTTCCTCTTTCTCCACATTCTCACCAGCATCTGCTGTCACCTGAGTTTTTGATCTTAGCCATTCTGACTGATGTGAGGTGGAATCTCAGGGCTGTTTTGACTTGCAGTTCCTTGATGACTAAGGATGTTGAACATTTCTTTAGGTGCCTTTTGGCCATTCTATATTCCTCAGCTGAGAATGTTTTGTTTAGTTCTGTACCCCATTTTTAATAAGGTTATTTGACTCTCTGGAGTCTAAATTCTTGAGTTCTTTGTATATTTTGGATATTAGCCCAAAATTAGTTGTTTGATTGGTAAAGATCTTTTCTCAATCTGTTGTTTGCCATTTTGTCCTAATGACAGTGTATTTTGCGAAACTTTGCAGTTTGACGAGGTACCATTTGTCGATTCTTGATCTTAGAGCATAAGCCATTAGGGTTTTGTTCAGTAAATTTTCCTCAGTGCCCATGTGTTCGAGACTCTTCCCCACGTTTTCTTCTATTAGTTTGAGTGTATCTAGTTTGATGTGGAGGTCCTTGATCCACTTGGACTTAAGCTTTGTACAGGGTGATAAGAATGGATCGATCTGCATTCTTCTACATGCTGAGCTCCAGTTGAACCAGCACCATTTGTTGAAAATGCTATCTTTCTTCCATTGGATGGTTTTAGCTCCTTTGTCAAAGATCAAGTACCTATAGGTGTGTGGGTTCATTTCTGTGTCTTCAATTCTGTTCCACTGATCTACCTGCCTGTCTCTGTACCAATACCATACAGATTTTATCACTATTACTCTGTAATATAGCTGGAGGTAAGGGATAATGATTCCCCCAAAAGTTCTTTTATTCTTGAGGATAGTTTTGGCTTTCTTGGTTTTTTTGTTATTCCAAATGAATTTGCAAATTGCTCCTTCTAACTCTATGAAGAATTGAGTTGGGATTTTGATGGGGATTGCATTGAATCTGTAGATTGCTTTTGGCAAAATGGCTGTTTTTTACTATATTAATCCTGCCAATTCATGACCATGGGAGATCTTTCCATCTTCTGAGATCTTCCTCAATTTCTTTCTTCATAGACTTGAAGTTCTAGTCATACAGATCTTTCACTTGCTTGGTCACAGAAAGATATTTTACATTATTTGTGACTATTGTGAAGGGTGTAATTTCCCTAATTTCTTTCTTAGCCGGTTTATCCTTTGAGTAGAGGAAGGCTACTGATTTTTTTTAGTTAATTTTATACCCCAGCACTTTGCTAAAGTTGTTTATCAGGTTTAGTAGTTCTCTGGTGGAACTTTTGGATCACTTAAGTATACTATCATATTATCTGCAAATAGCGATATTTTGATTTCTTCCCTTCCAATTTGTATCCCTTTGACCTCCTTTTGTTGTCTGATTGCTCTGGCTAGGACTTTGAGTACTATATTGAATAAGTAGGGAGACAGTGGTCAGCCTTGTCTAGTCCCTGATTTTAGTGGGATTGCTTCAAGTTTCTCTCCATTTAGTCCTGATCTTTCCAGGACTTTTATCATGAAGGTGTGTTGAATTTTGTCAAATGCTTTCTCAGCATCTAATGAGATGATATGTGTGTGTTTTTCTCCTTGAATCTGTTTATATAGTGGATTATGTTGATGGATTTCCTGATATTGAACCATCTCGCCATCCCTTGAATGATGACTACTTGATCATGATGGATGATCTTTTTGATGTGTTCTTGCATCCTGTTTGTGAGAATTTTATTGTGTAGTTTTGTATCGATAGTCATAAGGGAAATTGGTCTAAAGTTTTCTTTTTGGGAGGGGTCTTTGCGAGGTTTAGGTTTAAGTGTACTTGTGGCTTCATAGAACCAATTGGGTAGTGTCCCCTCTGTTTCTTATTTTGTGAAATAGTTTGAAGAGTATTGGTAGTAGGTCTTTTTTAAGAGGCTAATAGTATTCTGTACTAATCCCATCTGTTCCTGGGCATTCTTTGGTTGGGAAACATTTTATGACTCCTTCTATTTCTTTTGGAGTTATGGGGTTGTTTAGATGATTTACTTGGTCCTCATCTAACTTTGGTATCTGGTATCTGTCTAAAAAATTGTCCATTTCATCCAGATTTTCCAGTTTGTTGTAATATAGGCTTTTGTAGTAAGATCTGATGATTTTTTGAATTTCCTCAGAGTCTGTTGTTATGCCTCCCTTTTCATTTCTGATTTTGTTAATTTGGATTCAGTGTCTGTAACCGTCTAGGAAGTCTGGCTAAGTGTTTATTGATCTTGTTGATTTTCTCAAAGATCCAACATTCTTTGTATAGCTCTTTTTATTTCTACGTGGTTGATTTCAGCCCTGAGTTTGGTTATTTCTTGCCATCTACTCCTTTTTGGTGTATTTGCTTCTTTTTTATCTAGAGCTTTCAGGTGTGCTGCAAATACTCTTTCTGGTTTCTGTTTGGAGGAACGAAGTGCAATTGAGTTTTCCTCTTAGCACTGCTTTCATTGTGTCCCATAAGTTTTGGTATGCTGTGCCTTGTTTTTCATTAAATCCAAAAAAGTCTTTAATTTCTTTCTTTAATTCTTTTTTAAACAAGTTATCCATGAGTGCATTGTTCAGCTTTCAAGTGTATGTGGGCTTTCTCTTGTGTTTTTTTTGAAGACCAGCCTTAGTCTGTGGTGATCTGACAGGATTCATGGGATTATTTCTATCTTCTTGTATCTTGTGAGGCCTCTTTTATGGCCGATTATATGGTCAGTTTTGGAGAAAATACCATGAGGTGCTGAGAAGAACGTATATTCTTTTGTTTTAGGATAAAATGTTATATGGATATCTGTTAAATCCATTTGATTCATAACTTCTGTTAATTTCATTGTATATGTGTTTATTTTCTGTTTCCATGATCTGTCCCTTGATTAGAGTGGGATGTTAAAGTCTCCCACTAGTATTGTATGAGGTGCAATGTGTGCTTTGAGCTTTAATAAGGTTTCTTTTATGAATGTGGGTGCCCTTGCATTTGGAGCAGAGATATTCAGAATCAAGAGTTAATTGTGGTAGACTTTTCCTTTGATGAATATAAAGTTTCCTTCCTTATCTTTTTCAATAACTTTTGGTTGATTGTCTATTTTATTCAATATTATAATGGCCATTCCAGCTTGTTTTTTGGGATCATTTGATTGGAAATGTTTTTCCAGCCATTTACTCTGACGTCGTGTGTGTCTTTTCACTGAGGTGCATTTCCTGTAGGCAGACAAATGCCGGGTCTTGTTTATGTATCTAGTCAGTTAGTCTATGTCTTTTTATTGGGGAATTGAATTCATTGATGTTGAGAGATATTAAGGAATAGTGATTGTTGTTTCCTTTTATTTTTGCTGTTAGAGGTGGAATTATGGTTGTGTGTCTCTCTTCTTTTGGTTTCTTTGCAAGGAGATTACTTTCTTGCTATTTCTAGGGTGTACTTTTTCTCCTTGTGTTGGAGTTTTCCATCTATTATCCTTTGTAGGGCTGGTTTTGTATGAAGATATTGTGTACATTTGGTTTTGTTATGGAATATCTTGGTATCTCAATTTATGTTAATTCAGAGTTTTGCTAGATGTAGTAGCCTGGGCTGGCATTTGTGTTCTCTTAGGGTCTGTATGACATCTTCTCAGGATCTTCTGACTTTCATAGGCTCTGTTGAGAAGTGTGGTATAATTCTGATATGTTTGCTTTTTTGCTTTACTTGACTGTTTTCTCTTACTGCCTTTAATATTCTTTCTTTGTTTTGTGCATTTGGTGTTTTGATTATTATGTGATAGAAAGAGTTTCTTTTCTGGTCCAGTATCTTTAGAGATCTGTAGGCTTTTGTGTGTTCATGGGCATCTTTTCCTTTAGGTTAGGGAAGTTTTTATCTATACTTTGGTTGAAGATATTTACTGGTCCTTTAAGTTGGGAATCTTCACTCTCTTCTATACCTATTTTCCTTAGGTTTGATTGTCTCATTGTGTCCTGGAATTACTGAATGTTTTTGGTAAGGACATTTTGAATTTCACATTTTCTTTGACTCTTGTCTCAATGGATTCTATGTTATCTTCTACCCCTAAGATTCTCTCTTCTATCGCTTGTATTCTCTTTGTGATGCTTGCATGTATCACTCCTGCTCTCTTTCCTAGGTCTTCTATCTCCAGGGTTGTCTCCCTTTGATTTCTTTATTGTTTCTATTTTCATTTTTAGATCCTGGATGGTCTTGTTCAATCACTTCACCTCTTTGGCTGTGTTTTCCTGTAATTCTTTAATAATATATATGGCTTCTCATATTATTTTTTCTTTTTCCTTTTCTTTTATTGAATATTTTTATTTACATTTAAAATGCTATTCCCTTTCCCGATTTCCCATCCATAAACTCCCAAACCCCCCTCCTTCTTCTAAAAGGGTGTTCCCCCTCCCCAACCACTCCTCCTTTCCACCTCCTTGCCCTGACATTCCCCTACACTGGGGAGTCAAGCCTGGGTGGGAGCAAGGACTTCCGCCCCTGTTGGTGCCCAACAAAGCCATTTTTAAAGGGATTTTCGTGTTTTTTCTTTAAGGGTTTCTACCTGTTTACCTGTGTTCTGTATTTCTTTAAGGGAGTTATTTACGTCCTTTCTAAAGTTCTCTATCATCATCATGAGATGCGATTTTCAATCCAAATCTTGCTTTTCTGTTGTGATGGGGTATCCAGGACTTTGTGTAGTGGGAGAACTGGGTTCTGATGATGCCAAGTAGCCCTGGTTTCTATTGCTTATATTCTTGTGCTTGGCTCTCACCATCTGGTTATCTCTAGTGCTACCTACCCTTGCTGTCTCTGACTGGAGCCTGTCCCTCCTGTGATCCTGCTTGTGTCAGAACTCCTCAGAGTCCAGCTATCTTTGTGATCCTATGATTCTGTGATCCTGTGATCCTGACATCCTCGGTGTGTCAGGGCTCTTGGGAGTCAAGCTGCCTCTGGGATGCTGAAATCCTCCTGTGAGCAAGCTCCTGAAATCCTGCTGTGTTAGAGCTCCCAGGAGTCAAGTTTTCTCATAGTGTTGCAGGAGTGGGCGGGGAGCCAGAGCCCTGGGTCTGCTTCAGGCACAGGTGCAAGCTGGAAGGAACCTATGCCTCTGACTGGCGGGCTTTCGGTTTCCCTGGTTCCTGTGGGGGTCCCAGTTAAGCTGGGCATTAGGAAAGGATGTTCTGGCCTCAACTATGTTCTTGACCGTGTCGGAGGTTCAGTGCTCTTGGTTCTGTCTGATCCCCCAGAAGTCGAACTTCCTCTTTGATCCTGTGATCCTGTGATCCTGGGCATCTCAGAGCACCTCTGATCCTGGGCATGTAAGAGTGCCTAGGAGTCATGCTTCATCTTGGTGTTGTGTGACTGGGTGCAGAGCCAGTGCCCAGGGTCTCTTTAGGGCATCCGTTCAGACCATAAGGAACCCGTGGCCCTAGCTGGGTAGGGGTTTCTGTGTCCCTGGATCCCGGGGTCCCAGTTACTCTGGGTGTTGGGGCAGATGTTGTGGCCTCCTCATCTGTGATCTTTGGTGTGTTAGAGCACCTGGGAATCAGCTTTCTCTGGGTGTTGTGGGAGTGGGTGCAATGCCAGCGCCCTGCATCTGATCAGGGTATTGGTTCAGGCCGGCTGAGTTAGAATTTTTATCTTTATATTTTCCCTCTTTCCTGCACTGAGAGTAGTTCTGTGTTTGTCCTGCTTATCATGTTATTCTCAGTGCCTGACAAATGATAAGCATTCATTTTCATGTTGGAAGGAAAATGAATAAATGAAGGGAAGGCAAGGGATGGGATGGTAATGTAATAGGAGGAGATGGAGTAGACAGAAGAGTGATAGAAAGAAAAGAAAAGAAGAGAAAGAAGAAAAGAAAAGGCAAGAGAAGAAGGGGAAAGACAAATATTTCTAAAGTGAGTAGCACCATATGTAGAGCTCTTTGACTCCTACATATAAGCAGACATGCTCTAAGAACACAAAAACGGGAGAACCTGTAGAGATCATATCCAGAGGTTAGGCACAGCCCTCTCCCCAGTTGAGTGATGGGGCCACCTACCATCTCAAAAATATTAACACAGAGTTGTTACTGTCTAAAGGAAATGCAGGGACAAAGTGGAGCAGAGACAGAAGGAAAGGCCATTCAGAGATTGCCCCACCTGGGGATCCAGCCCATATAAAGTCAACAAACCCAGACAATATTGATGCCAAAAATGCATGCTGACAGAGCTGATATAGCTGTTTCCTGAGAGGCTCTGCCAGAGCCTGACAAATACAGATGTTGATGCTTGCAGCTAACCATCTGACTGAGCAGGGGACTGCAATGGAGGAGTTAGGGGAAGCACTGAAGAAGGTGAATGGGTTTATGACCCCCTAGGAAGAACCACATTATCAATGAACCAGACTTCCCAGAGCTACCAGGTACTAAAACCATCATCAAAGTGTACTGAGGAGGACCAATGGCTCAGATGCATATATGGAGAGGATGGCCTTATCTGGCATCAATGGGAAGGGAAGGCCCCTGGTCCTGTGGAGGCTTGATGCCTCAGCACAGGGGAATACTAGGGAGGTGAGACAGGAGTGGGTCGGTGGGTCGGGGAGCACCCTCATAGAAGCAGGGAGAGGGGTATAGGATAGGGGGTTTGCAGAGGGGAAACTAGGAAGTGGGATAACATTTGAAATAAATAAATGTAAATAAGTAAGTTAACATATATATGTATATATGCTTCTGAGTTTACTGTTGTAAAAACTGATAACTACGATTTTGCAATTTTTGATAGAAATTGACATTTTCAGAATTAATTTAAAAAATTATACACAATATATAAATCTTTACCTCTGCTTATCCAATTTTGAACTGTTTCACTATATTTCATTTCTTTCGGTTATAACAAAGTCACATTGAGCAGGTATTGAGACAATAAGCAGAGCAAATACAAACCAACCAATTAACAGTCCTCAATTCAAATTCAAGTACAGTCATTTAATAGATGAGTTTCCTCATTTTTAAAGTGGCTAAGGAGACCACCTTCCTGGAATTGTTGTAAAGAATGTGTTAAATGTCTGTCATGGTGACAAATGTCAAATGAATGCCAGTTTATTTCGCTTTGTTAGTTATGCAATCATGTACTATCCACCTAAACACTATATAGAAGATTTATGAATAGCCAAATTAAAGGAAACCCTCCCACTGCCTACAGAATAGAAAAGATCACCACTGTACCAGCTATCATGAATATGAGGGCAAAAATCCTACTTACTATATTTGAAGTACAGTTTCATCAATTGTCTGAATCGAGTGAGACAGAACATACTCTCATGTAGATAGTTATATGAATAAGGCTTATTGTTTACCGATGTACAGCAAGGTACGAAAGAAGTTTAAGATGTACTTGGTACAGGCTTTTGAGGGTCATGGGCACCCTCTGGTGGGTGCTCTCTTCACTGTTCATGCCCCACTTATACAAAAGCACCATAAGCTTTATACTTGAGGTTAATATCATTCATTTGGCAAAATTTTAAGAGATGTCCTGCTTCCAGTGAGAAAGTACAAAATCTGATTTATCCTGTACCATACTCTCCTATACCTGTAACTCTCATGCTGTTATCTTTCCTGGGAGCAGCAGGAACAAGGCACAGGCTCTTTGGGGGAGTTTTTCCTTATCTGAGAATATTGTCCCTACAATACTGTACAGTTTCTTAGAGCTACAGGCAGTAAGAACAGGAAGAGGCTGGGCAAAGCAAGGCTATGTGGAAAGTGTGTAGCTCGTGGCACACATTGCTTTTTCAACTGGTGATGTATGTACAAAATCAATATGGCAACTGTACTTAAGAGCCACCAGTGGAATGAGGAAGACAGATAAATCATACTTAGATTCTACCCAGTGCAAAGGTCTGTTAGATACAGTGGAGAACAATGAAATACGAAGAGAAAGTATAAGAGAACTCTTTTATTCGGTTTTGGTTTTGCTTTAATGTGTCAAAGTGGACATTCTCCTTAAGGAATAGCAAGTTGGCTAGGCAGAATATAAAAATGAAAGCAAAACAATAACAAAAAAACCCACTTCAATATTACACACCAATGTGTGTGTGTGTGTGTGTGTGAGAGAGAGAGAGAGAGAGAGAGAGAGAGAGAGAGAGAGAGAGAAGGAATCGAGTGCTGTGTTTAGTGTACTCGTATCACCTCTGAACTCTGAACACACAAGAACATATCTCAAAGTCAATCTGTAGTAACGCCATGAGAATTTGCTTACCCAAGTAGTTCCAGTATCATAAAACTCACTGGAGAGATTTCAGATGGATAAGAATGTGTATATATCCCCAGCACCGAAAAAAAGAAAAAAAAAGAATGTGTATATATACAAACACCAAACACATACATGAAAAACAAGATTGAGTGTGCAAGTGCTTTTAAACCCTTTTTGTTAGCAAATTATTTATTCTTTGGGATGTATCAGTTATGAAATTTAGAATAGTAAAATTGTCTTCAACTATCCATTCAATTCATTCTCAAATTATTACTTTAATGATCTTACCAAGTTTGAGATTCACTGTTAATAATATTTTGATTTCCAATTTACAAATGTGAACTATTTGTTGAAATACTTTGTAGCCGTGAGATGTGAAGAATTGATTTTCCAGTGATTTCTCTATCCCTTATAACTCCTTACATAAGATTAGGCACTTAATAACTTGACAAACATAGAAAAGAGCTTCCAATCAAAAACAATGACTTTATGAAATTCATAGGCAAACGAATGGAACTGGAAAATATCATCCTGAGTGAGGTAACCCAATCACAGAAAAACACACTTGGTATGCACTCATTGATAAGTGGCTATTAGCCCAAATGCTTGAATACCCTAGATGCACAGAACACATGAAACTCAAGAAGGATGACAAAAATGTGAAATGCTTCACTCCTTCTTTAAAGGGAACAAGAATACCCTTGGTGGGAATAGGGAGGCAAAAGTTTAAAACAGAGGCAGAAGGAACACCCATTCAGAGCCTGCCCCACATGTGGCCCATATATATACAGCCACCCAATTAGACAAGATGGATGAAGCAAAGAAGTGCAGGCCAACAGGAAGCGGATGTAGATCTCTCCTGAGAGACACAGCCAGAATACAGCAAATACAGAGGCGAATGCCAGCAGCAAACCACTGAACTGAGAATAGGACCCCTGTTGAAGGAATCAGAGAAAGAACTGGAAGAGCTTGAAGGGGCTCGAGACCCCATATGTACAACAATGCCAAGCAACCAGAGCTTCCAGGGACTAAGCCACTACCCAAAGACTATACATGGACTGACCCTGGGCTCCGACCTCATAGGTAGCAATGAATAGCCTAGTAAGAGCACCAGTGGAAGGGGAAGCCCTTGGTCCTGCTAAGACTGAACCCCCAGTGAACGTGATTGTGAACGTAATTGGGGGAGGGTGGGGAGGGGAACACTCATAGAGAAGGGGAAGGAGAGGGGTTAGGGGGGTGTTGGCCCGGAAACCGGGAAAGGGAATAACAATCGAAATGTAAATAAGAAATACTCAAGTTAATAAAGATTAAAAAAAAAAAAAGAGCTTCCAGAGGAGGAAATACTGAACAGTGACCTTTATCTCTTTGATAACAAGTTTGCCTTCCTGTTTAAGTTAGGCCAATATATGTCATTGCAAAAACCTTATCATTTACTGCAATTAAAATGACTCAGTAATCAAAGGTCAACAGTATTTTGAATCATTAGATAACTGACCTGGGGAATACTTTTATTTATCCTGCCAACTTGCTCAAAATTTTCCATTATATAATTTCTAAGATTTATTTTGAAAAAAGAGGATAAAAATAAAATAAAAAATTATATATCCGTTTGTAAGTTGATGACTTGAATTTCTAGGCAATGTGTTGCTATTTAGTACAGAAACGAAGAGTTCAAATTCTCGAATTAGATTTCTAGATCTAACATATTTCATATCAAATGAATTACTTATGTAATGTCTCTTGGCTGCCACCTGCCTCTCTCTTCTACTTCTGTTTTCTTCTGTCTGTAAAATTGGGAACAGTATTTGGCTCCTGCGAAGATAATTTTCACAATCAAATAAGAATGTGTCTATTTTAAAGAGCTACACAAACATAGGCATTATTACACATAATATCAAATCTGAGAACCAAAAAAATGCTGCTTAAGATTTTCTCTACAAATTTTACGGTTTCATTGTTTTTAACAGCTGAATAGTATTCCATTGTGTAAATTTACAACGTTTTATTTACACATTCTTTGGTTGAGGGGCATTTAGGTTGTTTCCAGTTTCTCATTATTATGAATTTAACCACAATGAACATAGTTCAGCAAATGTCTTTATGGTAGGATGGGACAAGCTTTGGGTTTAGGCCCAAGAGTGGTATGGTGTAGCTGTGTCCTGAGGTAGATAGATTCCTAATTTTCTGAGAAACTTCCATACTTATTTCCATACTGACTGTCCAAGTTTATTCTCCTACCCTTGCTTCACATCCATACTAACATTTTATCTGTCCCATGTGTTTTTATCTTAGCCATGCTGACCAGTGTAAGACAGAATGTCAAAGTCTGAAACTAGAAAAAAATAATCCTCATTGAGGTAACCCAGACTGGGAAAAACAAACATGCTGTGTACTCACTTACAAGTGGGTATTAGCTATGAAGTAAAGGAAAATCCTGCATAACGCATAGACCCAGAGAGGCTAAGTAATGATCAGTGTTTAAGAGGGAACTTAAGAATTTTCCAAGGAAGCACAAATAGAATAGATTTTGAGAGTGGGCTGGGGGGCAGGTGGATTGGGAACAGGACGGATCAGGCTGGGGGAAAGGGAGGGAGAAATTATGGGGAGAGAGGGGAAGGACTGGAATTGGGAGGCATTTGGGGGTCAAGGTAGAAACACAGTCCAGTGGAAACTCCATGGAATCTACAAGAGTAACCCAGCAAAGACTTCTATTAATGAGGGATAGGGAGACTGAACTAGCCATCTTCTGTAACCAGGTAACACCTCAACTGGAGGGTTTGGGACATCAATCCAACCACAAAATATTTGACCTAGAGTTTTCCTGCCTTCAGAGTATTCTTGGACTTGGGCCTAGTAAAATCATCAGAGACCAGAAAATTTTCATGCAGCAACTGATGGGAGCAGATGCCAAATCCCACAGCCAAACATAAGGCAGAAATTGGGGTGTCTTGCACAGCAAGAGGAGGAAGGATCAGAAGAAACAGAGGGGTCAGGAATACCAGAAGAACATGGCCCACAAAATCAACTGATGGGGACTTGTAGAGATCAGGGATCATATATAGGTCTGACCTAAGTCCTCTGCATGTATATTATGGCTGAGTATCTTGGTGTTCTTGTGAAACACTGAACAGTGGGAAGTGGCATGTCCCCTGAGTTGGGAGACAATGAGTTCAATTCTTTTGCCTGCCTTTTTGGACCTTTTTCTCCTACTGGGTTGTACTCTCCAGCTATGATGTGATATGTGCCTGGTCTTACTAAAGCTTATTTTGCTTTGTTTGGTTGATGTCCCTGGGAGGCCTGCTCTTTTCTAAGAGGAGACGAAGCCAGAGTGATCTGGTAGAGAAGGGAGGTGGTAGTGGAGAGCCTAAAGAAAGGACAGAGGGGAAATTGCAGTTGGGATGTAATATATGAGAAAAGAATAAAAATTAATTCTCTAATCCATAATTTGTCATCTAGGTGAAGATTTTGACTTCTTCAAACCTTATTCTATTCAAGTGTAACACCTTGTACGTTTGAAATATTATCATCTAATGATTTTAATTTCTTCTGTACACTGATATCAAATAGCAAAAATTGTAATAAAATCTATATTTTTAATTAAATTATTTTATACTTTGCCTTGTATACTACATAGTACTTGTGTGATTTTGTTATAGGAATAATTAATTTAAATTCCTTCTGTTTACTCTAATAAAAAATCTCTATGGTCATACCACTTTGAATGTGTGCCCTATTTCATCAATAGTAAATGATGACATGTCAAATGTTGCATGCAAATTTTCGTATATGGAAAGTATAATTACTTTCTTTTCACTGCTCAAAGCTCAACTAAAATAAATCCATGGTTTAGGGGATTGTGGAAATAAACAAAAAGAATTTTTGCACAGGTGTTAGAATATTGCCTCTCTATTCAGAATTAAAACATCAACACACACACACACACACACACACACACACAAAGTGAAATTTCATTCATTTACAATAATAACATAAATACTCTACAAACATACAAATATCCACACCTTTAAATTTTTCAATGAAAAACCCAAGGTAGGAGTCTTTAAAACATTAAAACAAAAAAGTGATATTTATGTGATTCATGAGAAAGTGAAGGTATGTATAAGTGGGTAATATAGAAATTTGGAGTCAATCCTAAGAAAGTAAAAAAAAAAAAAAAACACGTTGGTTCAGTTAGGCTTTCAGGAAAGAAAATGTCTCACTTGCCTCCTCTGTGTGATGTAGGTATTATATCAGATTCTTTGGAGATGGACAAACAGATAAATCTCTGTTCTTGATGGTTTCAGTGTTGTTGAAGAGAAAGCCATGAGCTAAATTTAAAGTGTGAAACTACAGTTATTCATTGTAGAAAATAGGATGTGTTGTAGGTAGTAAAAGCTGTTTATGAAAGCAAAGAGGATTCTGGAGTTTGGTTAAGTGGATCCAATGTCTAGAATGCTACGGAAGAAATAGCAATCAATATAACCAAAGACATAGGTAGAAACTGTGAAAATACAATGTTCTTTGCTAAAAATTCTGACTTGAAGTGACTAAAAGCATGAAAGGAATTTAAGCAAAACAATTTCATGATAACTTGTGTGCTTTAGATAGGTAAGTGAAATAAAAAGAAAAACCTGCGTGATTACCAATAGCCAGTCAACGATGCAAATGTATGTAGTCCCAGATTCTCAAGTGGCTGAGGCAGGAGGATCACTTGAGCCCAAGAATTCAAGGCCTGCCTGGGAAACATAGCAAGACTCCAAGAACAAGGAAGAATTCTGTCTTCAAGTAAAGTGGTAGGCAAAAAGAAGAAAAAAAGATGCATTCAATGATTTAGGAAGGATAGGTAAGTGAGGTGACTTGGTGACTGGACATGATGACAATGTGGGTAGAAGGAAGTGGGGAAGTGCATTTTTACAGAGTAATTTGATGAAAATGTCATATAGGAGAAGGAACAGATATAGATGCAGCATTATGGCTTTAAACTGTTACATCAAATTTGATGGTGTTAACATTTCCAATGGCAGATATCGGGGCTGAATACAGACAAGCTTTTAGAGAGGTGGTAGATGAGGGCAATGGCAATGAGATACCCAACAGGGAGTTCCAGAAGTGGCATCAGAATGAAGAGATAGCACCGTTTCTGCACTAAATAGAAGAAGACCCATGGGAGACAGGAAAATTGTTCATAGAAATATGGGCAAAGTAAAAAAGTAAAAAAGAAGACAAAGGAATTGAGCTTACAGAAGGGAATACTTTTTTTAGAATGCTGTAAACATTGAGTGAAGATAAAGATGTGGAATTACCCCATGGATTTAATAATTAGTAAGTCATACAGAACTTCGGTGAGCACTGTTTCAATTTCGGTGAAGTAAAGTGAATGGAATCACACTGCAGTAGGCCAAGTAGTAAACCAAGTGAAATAGCTCAGAAATATCCCCTTCCCAACCTAAAAAAATTATCAGGAGGTTTAATATATTTTATTGAGAACATGTATCCTCATTGCATATAATTTATAATGGTAGAAGTTGTTAAAGGTGTTTCAGGAAAAATGAAGAAGCACACACACAAAAAGTGAATATTATTCTTTCAACTATCTGTAGATACTCCTTATTCTCTACTCATCCTCTGTTGTTATATGGACTCTAGTTTGCTTATTGAAGGTTTAACGTCTGGCATCTACATGTAAACAAATACACAATAGAATTTGCCTTTCTCACTCTGTGTTACCTGACTCAGGATGATTTTTTCTAGTTACATTCATTTATCTGCAACCTTCATTATTTAATTATTTAATGTTCTAGTAATATTCCACTGTATAAATATATCACATTTCTACTAATTTGTTGATGGATATCTAGGTTCTTTCCAATTTCTGTGTTTTGATGTCTTCTCTTTGTTTTTTCATTAATTTGGTTAAGGCCTTCTCAATCTTACTGATTTTCTCAAATATCTATCTTTTTATTTCATTGATCTTTGTATTATTTTGTTGTTGTTTGTTTCTCTTTTATTGTTATCAGCCAGGAGTTTGATTATTCCTTGCCAGACACTCCTCATAGATATTTTTTTTCTTTTTGTTCAAGCACATTAAGGTGTGACATGTTAATATGAGATTTCTCTAATTTTTGAATATAGGCACCTAGTGCTATGAACTTGTCTCTTAGAACTGCCTTCATGTATCCCATAGGTTTGAGGGTGTTGTGTGTTCATTTTCATTCAACTCTTAGGAAGGTTTAAATTTCTTTTCTAATTTTCATCCTGACCCAATTTTTATTCAGTAGTGATCCTTTAAGTTTCCATGAATTTGTAAGTTTTCAGTTGTTTCTGTTGTTGGTACTCAGCTTTAACTGGTGATGGCCAGCTAGAATGCAGGATGTTATCTCAATTTTTTTGTATCTATTGAGACTAAATTTGTGGGTGATATGTGGCCAATTTTGGAGAAAGTTCTATGAGATGCTGACAAGGTAAATTCTTTTGTGACTCTGTGAAATGTTCTATCAATATCTGTTAGGTGTATTTGGTATATGTTATCAGCTAGCTCCAGAATTTCTCTTTAGTTTTTGTTTTTGACCTATCTATTGGTGAGAGTGGGGTACTGATATTTCCCAATATCTATGTGTAAGGGTCAATATCTGAATTTAGCTATAATGAAGTTTCTTTTACAAAAGGGGGTGTCTTTGTGTGTGATAGATATATTTAGAATTGAAATGTCATCAGGATGATTTTTTCCTTTGATGAGTATGCAGTCTTCTTCTCTGTCTCTTCTGATTAATTTTTATTTGATATCTAATTTTTCAGATATTAAGTTGTCACACTGCCTTGCATCTTCCTTCAGTCCATTTGTTTGGAATATCTTTTTCCACACTATTACCCTAAGATGATATCTATCTTTGATGTTAATGTGTGTTTCCTCGATGCAGCAGAAGGATGGATCCTGTTTTTGTATCCAATCTTTCAGTCTGTGACTGTCGCTTGGGGAAACTGAAACCACTGATATTAAGAGTTATCTATGAGGGGTGTTTATTAATTCCTGTTAGTTTGTTGTTATGGTGTAGAGTCCCCCTCTTTTGATTTGATCACCTGAGATTACATAATCTTTGTATTTTCTTGAGTGTGATTACCCCCTCAGATTGAAGTAGTCCTTGTAGAATTCTCTGTAAAGCTGGATTTGTAGCTAGATGCTGCTTAAATTGGATTTAGCATGCAATGTTTTACTTCTCCATTTATTGTGATTGAATGTTTTCCTGGGTGTTTGGGCTGGCATCTATGGTCTTTTGTAAGGTTTGCATAACATCCATCCAGGACCTTCAAGCCTTTTGATTGTTCATTGAGAAGTCAGGTATTATTCTATATGGGTCTGCCTATATGGGTTTGTTGGTCTTTCTTCTTCCATCTTTTAACATTCTTTCTTTGTTATGTATGTTTACTGTATTGATTATTATGTTTCTTTGGGAATTTTCTTTTCTAGTCCATTCTAATTGATGCTCTATGATAGGTTCCTCCTTCTTTAGGTTAGGGACATTCTGATTTCGTTGAAAATAATTTCTCTGCCTTTGACCTTGGTTTCTTCTCCTTCCATTCTCATTATTTGTAGATTTGGTCTTTCCATAGTGTCTCAGATTTCCTGGGTGATTTATGGCTGGATAGTTTATGCTCAATATTTTCTTTGACATGGGTATATATTTCTTCTACTTTCTTCAATGCCTGAGATTGTCTCTTTTGTGTTTTGCACTCTGTTGGTGAGGTTTACCTCTGAGGTTTCTGTTTGACTTCCTACATTTTTCATTTCCAATTTTATCTCAGTTTGGGTTTTCTTTAGTGGTTTTATTTTTCCTTTTGTTTCTTGAAAGATTTTATTTCATTCTACTGATTGTGTTTTCACAAATTTCATTAAGAGGTTTATCCATATCCTCTTTAAGGTCCCAGAGCATATTCCTAATAGCTATTTTGAAGTCCTTATCTTGTGCTTCAGCTATATTGCATTTCTCAGGGAAATTGGGTTGTGGGCTGAAAGAGTTCATAGGGAGAAGAAAATTTTGATCTGCCACAAGGTTTGAGGGAGTCTCCAGGGAGCGGAGTCAGAGAGGGAGGACAGGTCACTGCAAATGATCTGCTATAGGGTTGAGGATCATATTCATTGTTTTTTCTCTCTTTGGCTTATTTCACTTAACATTATGTCCCCTGTGGATGTAAACAGCAGGATTCCATTTACTTTTTCTGGACAAAGACTATAATTTTATTTATACAGATGACAGTTCATCAGTTTATTAAGAAATAACTATATTTGTTTAGATTTCAGGCTGTTAGGAATGAAAAAGGGGTGAACACATCTCTAAAATATTCAGTTTCTTATTCTTTTTGTAAATTTGCCTAACAATAGAACTGTTGTACGATATGGGAGTTCTATCTTTTTTACTGTCTTTTATAGTGACTACTGTTTCATTTCTAAAAGATATAGCCTTTTTCTATTTTGTCACTAAAATGTTTTGTCTTCTTAATGGTAGTTTTAGCAGGTAAGAAGGAATAGTATTTGATTATGGTTTTATTTAAATTTCAAATTCAAAACTGTTTCAAATGTGTTAACTTAGCAGACCTTGAGCTTCCACCAAGCCAGAAGCTAAGGGAGCCATCAAATAAAATCTCAGAATATCAGGTTTTTCCACTTTGCTGTAACCTGCCTAACCCATGCTTCAATCAATTTAGAAAATTTAAAAATACATTCATTGGTCATTTGTGCTGCTTCTTTTGTGAAGTATCTATTCAGAAAATTGTCAGTCAGATATTTTGTTGTTATTGTTGTTTTTTTTTAAATGTATGACTTTCACTTTTGTTACATTTATGTTTGATTTATGTATGCATGCATGTGTGTGTGTGTTTGTGTGTATATGACAGACAGAGAGAGAGAGAGAGAGAGAGAGAGTTCAAGTATGTACCATGGTACTCATGCACAGGTCAGGGGACAACTTGTGGGAATTGGTTTATCTCCCTTCCAACATGTGGGCCACAGAAATGACCTTTACCCACTGAGGAATTTTATGGGCTCCAACTTCCATTTATAGTCTGGAAGTTAGTCCCTTACCAGATGAATATTCTGCCAATATTTTTGCCATCATCTAGGCTATCTGTCCACAGCTAATAGTTTCCTTCATTATATAGGAACATTTAAGTTTGTCTATCTTCTATTTTGTTACCTGTGTTTTTGGATTTAATCCAAAGAAGTTATTGCCTATACTGTCAATGGAAGTTCCCAGGAAGAAACTTTGCTTTTTATCCTTCCGCAATGTTGATGAAGTGACTAATTCGTTGATCAAGCTTGTTGATCAAGCTTGAGGAAAGGCTGGGGTACTGCAGGCCCAGAGCCTAGTTACAATCTTGTGCTATCTTCAGTACTCTTGTTTGTCATTCTTATTTTCCCTTGTGTCTGACCTAATATCTTTGTAAGTATCAGGTAAAACTGTTTCAAATGTGTAAACTTAGTAGACCTTGAGCTTCCAATAGGCCAGAAGCTAAGAGTGTCATCAAATAGAATGTAAGAATAACAGGTTTTCCCACTTGGCTGTAACCTGCCTGACCCATGCTTCAATCAATGTATTTGAAATTTGTCTTTATTTATGACAACTTTTGTTCTGTTACTAGAAAAACTGTAAGAGATATATTTCATGTTGGAACATGAATTTTGAGGTAACCTGACTTTCTTTGGGTTTTACTTCTATGAACACAACCATGACCAAGGTAACTCTTATGAAAGACATTTAATTGGGGCTGGCTTACAGGTTCAGAGGTTCAGTCCATTATCATCAAGGCAGGACACATGTTATTGTCTAGGTAGGCATAGCACTGCAGGATGTGAGAGTTCTATATCTTCATCCAAAGGTAGCCAGGAGCAGACCGACTTCCAGGCAGCTAGGAGGAGGGTTTCAAATCCCATGCCCACAGTGACAAACTTCCTCCAACAAGGCCACAGCTCTATTAAGTGCCACTCTCTGGGCCAAGCATATTCAAAACCACCACCTAACCTAAATGTGATCCTGGTACATGCTCACTCATATTTGGTCCTGGGAAAAACTATCTCCTTTGAAGTAAGAGTTGTGTTTTGGGGGGTTGGAAATATCCATGTCCTGAGTGACTTTGCATATATTTTTTCTAGTACTTTTAATTTTTATCATATAATTACTTTTCATAAATTCTGAAATTATATTACATTTTATTCCTTTTAGAAGGGTAATGTGAGCACATCTGTACATGTGAAGATCAGGGGACAATTTGCAGAACTCCATTCTTTCTTCCACCATATGGTTCCAGGGAAAAACCTCATATCATCGGAACTTTACCCACTGAGCTATCTTCCTGGCACTTTGGTATATTTTGAATTGACAGATTTTGAACTGATAAAAGAAATAGGTTAATTTCATTCTTTCTCTTTCAGATATCATTTTCCTTACACCATTTATTATACATATTGTCCTTTCTGTAATGTATGTCATTTAAAACTTTGTTGGTTAGATGTGAGCTAGTTATATGTATATACATTTATTTCTGGGTTCTCAATTCTATTCTATAGATCTATTATTTCATAAGTTAAGAATATTGAACCCAGGGTCTGGTACATGCTAGGCAAGCACGCTATCACTGAGATATATTCTCACTTATGTGTTTGATTTTTGGGGCATCCATGCTATTTTGATTACTATCATTTTGAAGATATATACTGTAACATTAGCAGGTATCTTGTTTTTCTTTGGAGTACTTTACTATTTTAGAATGTTTTGTATTGTGAAACATGTCTTAATATTTTGATGGAGAATATCAATTTTTTACTTTGGGAGGTACAACCATTAAAGCAATATTAATTCTTTAAATATAAATTATTGTCAATATTTGAACAATGTTAATCCTTCTAACACATGAACCTAGTTCAAGTTATATAGGTATTCCCCCTCAATATATTTTTACTTCTCTAACGGCCATATCACCATATTCACCCTTCCATAATTTACCACTTCCTTTTAAAAGAGCATTACCCTGTGCTAACTCCAGTGATTTATCCTCTTGAAAAATATCATCTGACTATGATTTACTTTGTGATAGCAATGTAGTGAAGAGAAAGTTTGATTGAAATACAATGAATACTTGTTTGAAAAAGTTATAGTGAAACCCATTATTTTGTATGAATAACACATCATAATAACAAAAAACAAAATGGGAGCAATATTAGAACTAAAATTCATTTGTTTTTCACAAAATCTTATATAAAACTGTATTGCTGATATTTGGGGGGGGTTCACAATAGTTTTGGCATCAGAACACAGGTGTTCTGAAATATTTGGTGTCACAGCCAATTTGACAACAAATGAGAAAGGAAAAGACTCATAATATTGTCATCATCAAACACATAGATTTGGGCAAGTCCACCATTACTGGCCATCTGCTCTACAAGTGTGGAATCTACAAATGATCCATCAAAAAGTTTGAAAAGGTAGTGACCACGTTAGGAAAAGGCTTCTTCAAGTATTCTTTGGTCATGAACAGCTGAAAGCTGAATATGAACGTAATATCACAATTGCTATCTATCTCCCTGTGAAAATGTAAGACCCGTAAATATTATGTGACTGTCACTGATGCTCCAGGACACAGAGACTTTAGCAAAGCATGATTGCAGTCAAGTGTCAGGTTGGCTGTCCTATCCTGAGTGCTGTTGCAGACTTCTGAGCATTCTACAGTTGCTTATACACTAGATGTGAAAAAGCTAATTGTTGGTATCAACAAAGTAGATTCCTCTGAGCCAATTTACATCCAGAGGGGATATAAGGAAATTGTTAAGAAAGTTAGCACCTATATTAAGAAAATTAGCTAAACCATCATCCAGAGTGTACACATGGACAGACCCATGGCTCCAGCTGCATATGTAGCAGAGGATGGCCTTGTTGGGCACCAATGGGAGGAGAAGACCTTGGTCCTGCCAAGGCTAGACCCCCAAGTGTAGGGGAATGTCAGGGCAGGGAGGTAGAAAGGGGTGGGTGGATGGGTGGGGGAACACCCTCATAGAATAGGCTTTATGGATTGGAAACCAGGAAAGGGGATAACATTTGAAATGTAAATTTAAAAATATCCAATAAAAAGGAAAAGGACAGATTTTTTTTTAAAAAAGAAAATTGGCTACAATATTGAGACAGTAGCATTTGTGTCAATTTCTGGTTGGGATGATACAAACATGCTAGAACAAAGTGCCAAAATATGCTTTGGTTCAAGGGATGAAGAGTCACCTACAAGGATGGCAGTGTCAGTGGGACTACAATGTTGGAAAGTTTGGACTGTATCCGGCCAACTTATTCAGTGGGAAATATTTTATGACTGCCTCTCCAGTATGCCTGTAAAATTGGTGGTCTTGGTACTGTCCCTGTGGGCCAACTGAAAATTGTTCTCAAACCTGGCACAGGTTATCTTTGTTTCAGTCCATGTCACAACAAAAGAAAAGTCTGTTAAAATGCATTATGAGGCTTTGACTGAAACCTCCTGGGAACAATGTGGGCTTTCTATGTAAAGAATGGGTCTGTCAAAGATGTTAGATATGGCAATGCTGTTGGTGACAGAAAAAAATAAGACACCACTGAAAGTGTTATTGATCAGGTGAGTTTCCTGAATCATCTAGACCAAATTATTGCTATAAATGTGCCTGTACTATATTGTCATACAACTCACATAGCTTGCAAATTTTCTGAACTTATTGGAAAGATTGATCATTGTTCTAGTAAGAATCTAGAATATGGCTCAAAATTCTGGAAATTCAGTGACGTAACTATTGTTTACATGGTTGCATATAAGCCAGTATTGGTTGCAATCTTCTCTGACTACCCCGTGCTGTTCATAACATGAGGCAGATAGTTGTATCATCAAAGCTCTGGAAAAGAAAGCTGCTGGAAAGTCACCAAATTTGCCCAGAAAAACTCAGAAGCCCATATAATATTACATCTTACTTTTGTCATCCCAATCTTAATCAGTGACATAAGGTCACGAAACTGTTTCAATTGGCCATTAAAATTTAATAATAAACAACTGGTTAGTGGTAACAGCAAATCATAAAGCTTTCAGACGGGAATGTTCTGTGGATAATTCTCTCTCTCTCTCTCTCTCTCTCTCTCTCTCTCTCTCTCTCTCTCTCTCTCTCCTGTGTGTGTGTATGTGTGTGAGCTTTATGTTATTAGTTTTTAAAATCAGTGCTTGACCCCAAATCTGTCACAGAATTTTGAGACCAATTAAAGTAAGTTTAATGAGATAACACTTTGTATGGCTTATTGTCAGTTTTTTTTTTTTTATTTCGGAAAGCATAGCTTAGATAAAAGAATGGAGTCTGAATCCTAGAAAAAATATGAATCTTTTAGTGTTTAAGAGAAAGTTTCAATGGGGGAGGGGCTATAAAGCATAGGTAATATTTACCTTGCACTGAATATTTGCCAGGTTCTAAATAATATATGTATAGCTATAAATATACATATTTATATAAACAGTCACAGGTAAGAAATTTTATCATTACAATAATTCAACAAGGAAAATGGTATGTATAATCACTCCTATTTTATTGAATGGTAAATTGACATTTATTCCTAGTATCAAGGGAACCAAAACATGATACCAGAGCAGTATGGAGACAGAAGATTGGACAGGAAAGTGGGGTCTATACACTTTCCACTATCAGTCTTGCCTACTTTTGAGTAGGGATTCACTAAATACCCTGGTGATCATTTCACACTATGCTGAACATTGTTAAATCTCTAAAGAGAAAATGAAAGCTAAAGTTCCTTATTATAGTCTTGGCCTATTTTCATAAATCGTTTATGAAAGATTTCATAAATATTTTAAAAAGACTTCTTAAATGACCCATGCCCTCTTATGATTTATTTATTGATTTTCTTGTTAATATATAAATAAAATGAAAATTAAAACTATATTCATATCCTTAACCTTGTACAAAGATCAACTCAAAGTGCATCTCAAGGTCTTAATAAAACACTCAAGACTGTGGAATAGTTAGAGGAATGACTTACTGGATAGGACTCTATTAGCACTGGAAATAATCCCAATAATTGATAAATGGGCTACATCAAATTAAAAGTCTTTTGTCCCTGCACATCAAGGAAAAGAACAGAAGAAAGAAAAATCTAGTTAACACACACACACACACACACACACACACACACACACATACATATATACATATATGACATAAGCTAAATAGAACCTTTTTGGATAAATTATAATTGGGGGTGGAGATATTAACACACCTAAATTTAAGTAATATTATATATCTATGGTAATAGAACAGCATAGTACCAATGAATAAACAAGCATGTAGATCAATGGATCAGAATAAATGATTGAGATGCTAACTTCTGTAGTTTGAGTCACATGAGTTTTGACTAAGTTGCTAAAAAACCCCCACACATTAGTGAAAAAACATCTTATTCAATATATGCTATTGGGAAAAGTAGATATTGCTTCATTGAAAAAACGAACTAGACGGTTTTTCTCATAATAGCAGACCTGAAAATCTGTAGTTGTTAGAGGAAAAGTAGACAGCAAACTTCAAGAGACAGAAGTAGATTCAGACTTCCTGCATAAGAGACCTGCAGCTCAGAAGTAAGATCAACAATTGAAATTTGAAAGTGAAACACATCAGAGGAGATAGAAGTCATGAGATAGTTTATAGGACAAGATAAAATCTTTACCAATTAACTGTATCTCTGGCAGAAGATTGCTATCTTGAATATAAAATAAAATAAAAAACTAAAACAGAAAAACCCATGGCACTCAGAAGAACAGGTGACGGAGCCTCCTGTCAGTGGAACTGCCCCACTCTGGATTCGACTTTCAAAGACAAATTCCAGCACTCCTTCTCAACCCACACTGGCACTCGACCCTGCTCCCAATTCTAAAAGATTACAATTGCTCAAGTGCCAGCCACACCCATCAGAAACACAGGTTCAGGCCACACCAGTCATAAGAACACAGGAACTTGATCAACCAAAGGGCAAGCTGGCTGTGAGAAGTCCAGACAGCAACCTGGATAGAGACTACCCTACTTGAGCAGAGGTCATTGCCAACCACCAGAAATCCAGGCCACAAAGACCAGAAGACCAAAGAAGGAACAGAAAACAAGGAACAAAAACTTATTCATCAAGGACAAATTTAGATATCAGCACCTAAACCTATAATCTTGCCAAACCAGAATGCTTAAATGTTAGTATAAGAATGTAATCCACAAAAGCCGGGACAATGCGGAATAACCAGAGTCTAGCTATCCTATGACAACAAGACCTCAATGTTCCAATGCAGCAGAAACACAAGAAAACAACCTTAACACAAACTTTATAAGGATGATTGATAATTTTTCCAATCTGTTGGTTACCATTTTGTCCTACAGTGTCCTTTGCCTTAAAGAAGCTTCGCAATTTTATAGGGTCCCATTTGTCTATCCTTGATCTTAGAGCATAAGCCATTGGTGTTCTGTTCAGGAAAATTTCCCCAGTGCCCATGTGTTCAAGGCACTTCCCCACTGTCTCATCTATTAGTTTGAGCGTATCTGGTTTTATGTGTAGGTCCTTGATCCACTTGGACTTGAGCTTTGTACAGAGCAATAAGAATGCATCAATTTGCATTCTTCTACATGCTGACTCCAGTTGAACCAGCACCATTTGTTGAAAATGCTCTTTTTTCCACTGGATAGTTTTAGCTCCTTTGTTGAAGATCAAGTGACCATAGGTGTGTGGGTTCATTTCTGAGTCTTCAATTCTATTCCACTGATCTATCTGCCTGTCTCTGTACCAATACCATACAGTTTTTATCACTATTGCTCTGTAATACTGCTTGAGTTCAGGGATGGAAATTCCCCCAGAAGTTTTTTTTATTGTTGAGAATAGTTTTCACTATCCTTTTATTTGTTATTCCAAATGAATTTGCAAATTGTTCTTTCTAACTCTATGAAGAATTGAGTTGGAACATTGCATATGGATGGACATTGCATTGAATCTGTAGTTTGCTTTCAGCAAGATAGCCATTTTTACTATGTTAATCCTGATAATCCATGAGTATTGGAGATCTTTCTATCTTCTGAGATCTTCAATTTCTTTTTTCAGAGACTTGAAAGCTCTTGTCATATAGATCTTTCATTTGCTTGGTTAAAGTCATACCAAGATATTTCATATTATTTGTGACTACTGTGAATGGTGTCTTTTCCATAATCTCATTCTCAACCTGTTTATCCTTTGAGTAGAGGAAGGCTACTTATTTGTATGAGTTAATTTTATATACAGCTACTTTGTTGAAGTTGTTTTTCAGGTTTAGGAGTTCTCTGGTAAAATTTTGGGGGTCACTGAAGTATACTATCATATCTGAAAACATTGATATTTTGAGTTCTTCCTTTCCAATTTGTATCTCTTTGATATCCTTTTGTTTTCTGATTGTTCTGGCTAGGACTTCATTACTACATTGAATAGGTAGAGAGAGAGAATGGGTAGCCTTGTCTACTCCCTGATTTTAGTGGAATTGCTTCAAGTTTCTCTCCATTTAGTTTGATGTTGTCTACTGGTTTGGTGCATATTACATTTATTATGTTTAGGTACGGGCCTTGAATTCCTGATCTTTGCAAGACTTTTAACATGAAGGGGTGCTGAATTTTGTCAAATGCTTTCTCAGCATCTAATGAGATGGTCATCTAATATATACAAAGAACTCAAGAAGTTAGATTCCAGAGAACCAAATAATCCTATTGAAAATGGGGTACTGAACTAAAAACAATTCTCAACTGAGGAATGTTGAATGGCTGAGAAGCACCTAAAGAAATATTCAACATCCTTAGTCATCAGGGAAATGCAAATCAAAACAATCCAGAGATTCCACTTCACACCAGTCAGAATGGCTAAAATGAAAAACTCAGGTGAGAGCAGATACTGGTGAGGATGTGGAGAAAGAGGAACACTCTTCCATTGTTGGTGGGACTGCAAGCTGGTACAACTCTGGAAATCATTCTGGAGGTTCCTCAGAAAATTGGACATAGTGTTAACTGAGGACCCAGCTATACCACTCCCTGTTATATACCCCAAAGCTGTTCCAACATATCACAAGGACACATGTTCTACTACAATTGTAGCAGCCTATTTATAATAGCCAGAAGCCCGAAAAAATCCAGATGCCCTTCAACAGAGGAATGGATACACCTATTAAAACAATGACTTCATGAAATTCTTAGGCAAATGAATGTAACTAGAAAATATCATACTGAGTGATGTAACCCAGTCACAAAAGAAGACACATGATATGCCCTCACCGATAGATGGATATTAGCCCAAAAACTTGGAATACCCAAGATACAATTCATAGACCATATGTAGCTCAAGATCAAATGTGAATGCATCAGTCCTTCTTAAAAGGCTAAACCAAATACTCAGGAGAATAAATACAGTGACAAACAGTGGAGTAGAGACTGAAGGAAAGGCCATCCAGAGACTGGCCCACCTAGGGATCCAGCCCATATTCATACAGCCACCAAACCCAGACACTATTGCTGATGCAAAGAAGTGCATACTGACAGGAGCCTGATATAGGTGTCTCCTGAGAGGCTTTGCTAGAGCATGACAAATACAGAGGCAAATGCTTGAAGTCAACCATTGAACTTAGGTTCTGCACTGGAAGAGTTAGAGAAAGGATTGAAGAAGCTGAAGTGGTTTTCCACACTATAACAACAACAATACCAACCAAAAAGAGCTCCCAGGGACTAAACCACCATCCAAAGAGTACACATGGACAGACCCATGGCTCAAGCTGCATATATAGCAGAGGATGGCCTTGTTGGGCACCACTGAGAGGAGAAACCCTTGGGCCTGACAAGGCTCCATTCTGCAGTGTATGGGAATGTCAGGGCGGAGAGGCCAGAGGAGTGAATAGGTGGATGGGGAATACTTTCATAGAAGCAGGGGGAAGGGAAACAGCCTACCAAAAGCAATTTAAAGATTTAATGCAATCCCCCACACAATTCTTATAGACCTTGAAAGGAAAATTATCAACTTTATATGGAAAAACAAAACTCCCAAGATAGCTAAAATAATCCTGTACAATTAAGGAAGTGCTGGAGGCATCACCATCTCTGATTTCAAGCTTAGAAAAAGCAAAAACCAAAATCCATATGCATGTTATTGGCATAAAAACAGACATGTCAATCTATGGAGTCAAGTTGAAGATCCCAACATAAATTTGTATAACTTTGGACTCCTGATTTATTTAAGAAGAAACTAGAAAGACACCTTTTAAAAAGACAGCATCTTCAACAAATGATTCTGATGAAACTGGATTTCTACATGTAGAAGAATGCAAATAAATTTATACTTATCATCCAGCATAAAATTCAAGTCCAAGTGGATCAAAGATCTCAGCAGAAAAACAGATACACTGGATGTGATAGAAGAAAATATGGGGAATAACCTTAAGCACATTGGCCCAGGAGATGACTTTCTGAACAGAACACCAATATTTCAGGCACTAAGGTCAACAGTAGTAAATGGACCTCATGAAACTGAAAAGGTTCTTTAATGCTAAGGACCCCATCAATTGGATAAATTGGCAGCCTACAGAAAGAAAAGATTTTCCCCAACTCCACATCCAATAGAGGACTAATATCCAAACTATATAAAGAACTTAAACTTAAGAAACTGGAGTAGAGACCTAAGCAGAATTATCAATAGAGGAAACTCAAATGGCTGAGAAACACTTAAAGTAATGTTCTATACCCTTAGCCACCAGGGAAAGGCAAGTCAAAGCTACTTTAAGATTCCATCTCAGGGGTTGGGGATTTAGCTCAGTGGTAGAGCGCTTGCCTAGCAAGGGCAAGGCCCTGGGTTCGGTCCCCAGCCCTGGAAAAAAAAAAAAGATTCCATCTCAGTAGCACAAGTGACAGTTCAGGCTGGTGAGGATGTAGAGCATGGGGAACACTACCCCATTACTGGTGGAATTGCATACTTTACAGCCACCATGAAAACCAATATGATATTTCCTCACAAAATTGGGAATCTACCTACCTCCAAGCTCAACTATACCACTTTGGGTATATTCCTGAAGTACACTCCATCTTACCAAAAGGTCACTTATTAAATTATGCTCATAGCAGCTATATTCATAATAGTTAGAAACTAGAAACTACGTAGATGTCCCTCAACTGAAGAGTGAATAAAGAAAACATGGTACATTTACACAGTTGAGTACTAATCATTTTTTAAAATTATATCAGAAAATTGAAGGCAAATGGATGGAATTAGAAAAAAATCAGGCTGAGTGATGTAACCCAAATACAAAACAACAAATATGATATGTATTTACTTATAAGTAGATATTAGCCATTAAGTAAATGATGGCCAAGGTACAATCCATAGATCCAGAGATGTTCTGAAAAGAAGAGGGCTCTATCTAGCATGGAAGCATGAATTTCCCAGTTAAAGAAAAATAGGAGATTTTTCAGGTATACCAGGTTTGGGGATGGTTGTATGAGGGATCATTTTGGGGGATAGTACAGGGAGAAAGAATGCAGGGATAGATGGATGGAATTGTGGAGCCTCTGGGGGACTTTTGGAATCCTAGTGAAGTAGAAGCTTCCTATCTATGGGTATGACCCTAGTCAGAACCTAGTAATGGGTGGTATGGATTCTAAACTGGCCATCGCTTGCAGTCAGGCAAGGCTCGGAGTGGAGGTACTTGGTTGTATTTGTTTGAGTTGTTGGCTAAAGGGGTCCTATGGAGATGATCTTTCAACAATTCAGGTTGCTGCTATAACAGAAGACTGCTCTCTACAAACTGTTAGCGGAGCCCTATTCCCAAGGACAAGATGCAAACAGCTCATTGAATGTGAAGAGATTGAGCTGATGCCTTCATGGAGCCTTCAGCCCTACATTCTTGTCTCTGTGGTGTGAGAAGGTGCTTTGCAGTGCCTCAAGATAAGCAAACACCAATCCAGCCACAAAGCCTTTGATGATAATCTGCTGTGTCTGCAAGAAGTGCTACAGCACTGGTGGAACAGAATTTTTAAGTGGCCAAGTAAAGTCCTTTTTAATTTGAGGCCCCTTTTACTAGATGGATCCCATGCCTGTCACTGCTTGAATGGTGAGGAACTAACAACTGGATAGCCAGAGATCTAGGGTAGAACCAAGCATGACTGGTCAAAAAAATCATTAGAATGATTCCTAAAGACATCCCGTTATACTCATAGATGGCAGTCTTGTTAAATTGTCATCAAGGAGACATTCTCTGGCTACAGATTGGAGTGGGTGCAGAGACCTAGGTCATGAAGAAGAGGGAGTCTAATTTGAATGTCTCCATTGGGTCCCTTCCCTTAGAGACTGGTGATTCCTGTGGAAGAGGGAGGGGAAAGATTGTAAGAGTCAGAAGGGATGGAGGACACCAGGAAAACATGGCCCATTAAATCAACGAAGTTGGGAGCATATGAGCTCTCAGAGACTGAGGCAGTAAGCATAGGGTCTGCATCAGGTTCTCTGCTTATATATTGTAGCTGTTAGCTTGGTGGTGTCATGGGACTAACTGTATGAGTAAGTATGTCTTTGACTTGTATGCCTGTTCTTAAGAATCTTTGCCTCCTGTTGGGTTGCCTTGTCCAGCCACAGTGTAAGGACTTTGCCTTGTCTGATTTTGTTTTTTCATGTTCTGTTGTTGTTTCCTGGTGGCCTGCTCTTTTTCTGAAGGGATGTGGAGAGGGAATGGGCCCACTGTGAGAGCTTGGAGGAGTAGAGGGAGGAGAAACTGTTACCAGTAGATATTGTATCAGAGAAGAATCTATTTTCAATAAATATAAGAGGAGAAATATAATTGCTATTATACTAATTAATTACATTATCTAAGTACTGAGGAGTTAATTTTACAAATAAAACGCAGAACTTTGAATGGAGTGAGATTCATGGTGTACACTATTCTTTACTATATGGCATATTGCACCGTTTAACAAGAATTATTTCGTTTAATAATTCAAGAAAAATAGACTTATAAAAACAGATTATTGGAATGCCAATATTGTGATGGGTTCGTGAAATGCTTATAAAACAATCTTGTCCTTGAAATAATCATTAGAACACTAACAGTCACTTCCACAAATACTTCTGAGATGATTATTTTTAGTTATTTTCTTTGGGCTTGATTTTGATCTCTACTATAAAAATAGATTTCTTTCCATTTTTCTTGTCAGTCCTTCAGACATCACTATATTCTTCACATTCTCTTATCATTAATCATTTGAACATTTTTCATTGTCTCCTAGTCTCTTAGATTTTCTTCATATTTCATCATCATTCTTCTACCTAATCTCTTGCTTGCAGCTAAATGCCAGTAAGGTTTACTCCAAAGGATGCTACATCAAGAACTATCCTCGCATAATAAAAGTAATAAAGGAGAAATAAGAATTGTACTAGGAAAACAGATTTTTCTTAGCTGCACAACCCTGTGTGTCTTAGGGTTTCTACTGCTGCCCTGAAACACCATGTCAAAGAAGCAAGTTGAGGAGAAAAGGGTTTATTTGGCTTACACTTCCACATTGCTCTTCACCAGTGAAGGAAATCAGGACAGGAACTCAAACAGGGCTGACACCAGGAGGCAGAGCTGATGCAGAGGCCATGGAGAGGTGCTGCTTACTGACTTCCAATGACTTGCTCAGTCTGTGTACTTTTAGAACCCAGGACCACATGTCCAAGGATGGCACCACCCATAAAGGGATGGGCCCTCATTCATCAATCATTAATTAAGAAAATGCTTTACAGTAGGTGGGTCTTATGGTTCCCTCCTTTCTATGATTCTAGTTATGTCAAGGTGACATAAGGCTGGCTATAGTGCTGTGTAAATACTAACCCACTCTCCTCAACCAGTCTATATAGTTTGCAGCAAAATCAAACAGACAAAAGATTTACTAAGATGAAGGTGAGTCCTGTCTTAGAACTCCTGCAGAGTCTTCAAGTTCTTTCTTTCAGTGCTTCTGCATGTCTTTATTTTCTTCTGGGTTAGTTCCTCTTCTGAGATAACACTTACATAAATGAATTTGAGGCATATTGCTTTATTGTTAAGCATTCCTGTCCATATTCCCATCAATGTTCTGTAGAGGATCTCATGCTAAGGATAAATACAAATATGAATAAAATCAAATCCCAAAGCACAATGATCTTGTAGTAATACATGAAAAGAAAGGAACTATACAAAGCTTAGAGTCAATATCAATTTGGAGGTTCCTCCGAAAATTGGAAGTACACCTACCTAAAGATCCAGAAATACCACTCTTGGGAATATACCGAAAAGATACCCCACCATGCCACAGGGGTACACGTTCCACCATGTTCATAGCAGCCTTATTTGTGATAGCCAGAAGCTGGAAACAACCCAGATATCCCACAACAGAAAAGTGGATCCAGAAAATGTGGTTCATGTACACAATTGAATACTACTAAGCTATTAAGAACAAGGATGTCCTGAGTTTTGCAGGCAAATGGATGGAACTAGAAATTATCATCTTGAGTGAGGTAACTCAGACCTAAAAGTATAGGCACGGTATGTTCTCACTAATAAGTGGATATTAGTCAAAAAAAGTACAGAATACCCAAGATACAGTCCACAGAACTAAAGAGATCAACAAGCTGAAGGGCCCAAATGAGGACGCCTCAGTTCCACTTGGAAGAGAGAAGAAAGCAGCCAGAGCAGGGAGGGAGGGAGGATGGATAGGGGAGAAAAAGGGGATGGGATGTGGGAAGAGGGGAGCATGATCTGGTATCACCAACCAGGCAGCATACACCAGCTGAGATGCGGTCTCCAACACATATACAACAGAGGACTCCTGGGTCTGGGTTCAGTCAGAGAAGACTTACTTAATCCTCAAGAGATTGGAAGCCCCAAGAAGTTTTGAGGTCTGGTGCAGTGGGTAGGGTGGGGGGACATCCTCATAGAGACTGAATGTGGGAAGTGGGAGGTAGGTATGGGATGTGGAACAGTAGGAGGGTGGACCAGGAGGGAACTACAATCTGGAGTGTAAAAATACATAAACAATATATAAAATATCCAGGAAAAATAAAATTATTAAAGACATTAAAATATTAAATGAATAAATAAATAAACAAATAAAAGAAAATGGGAACCATAAAAGATATGTATTTTAAAACCCTCAAAAAAACTCACAAAGCTTAGAGTAATAGGAGTACCATGCTAAAGATCTTCAGGGATTACAGAAATAGATGTGAGTTCACTTCTTCAGTGAAAGGTATTCAAGATTTTTATTGAAGAAAACACCAACATGATTGATGATACTTTCTGTTCCTTATATCAACCCACTAACTTATATTTGTAGAATAGTATACATGATAAATTAAATATACTTATTTTATGCTCACTACATATATATTGGGTGAATAATATGAAGTTTTACCATCATTGCTTTAAGTACTACCAAAAAATAAAAGAGAAGGAAACAATGATATTACGTGACTTCTCAAGAGCATACAAGAAGTTTAGGACAGGGTCAGAACTTGAGCCCAGCTGTGTGAGCTTTCGCACTCCTAATTCAATACAGGGATAAACATCAAATCATCAAAAATGGGTCAGAAAACTAAACAGAAAGTTCTCTAGAGGTTAAATACAAATAGCTGAGAAATATTTAAATATATTTTTCAGTGCCCTTAGACTTTAGGAACATTCGAATTAAAACTTTGAGATTTTTATATCATCTTATTCAGAATGTCTAAGTTACAAAAAGTAATGACATAATAGAGATATGGTTGCGAGGGAAATGGTACAAGTTTAAACTGGAAATTGGGTGGAGACCCCTCAAAATGCTAAAAATAGATCTACCATACAATCAAGTTATATCATTCCTGGGCAAAGACTCAAAGGACTCCCATCCTCTAGAGCTATCTGCTCATCTATGTTCATTACCGTTCTACTCACAATATCCAGGAAATGAAAATAGCCTAGAAGTCCATTAACTGAATGAATAGCTATTGAAACTGTGGTTTTCAGAAAAATGAAATTCTCTGAGGGACGTAACCCAGACCCAGAAAGGCAAACATAACATTTTTTTCTCATCTGTAGATGTTATCTTTGAATCTGTGAATATGTACATTTCATTTGGGATACTCATAGAGGTCAGGAAATTAAGAAGTGGCAATAGAGAGAGAGTTTGGATGGAGGAAAGATAGAATGCACTGGTATAAAGGTTAAAAAGGGAATATATGATTAGAAATGGTTAAAGTGGATTGGGGAGCACAGAGTAGAGCAGAAGAGGGAGTATGAGGAGGCATAAATAACACAAAGAAGCTTTCAAAAAAGATATATAGAAACTTCTTAATACATAGTATTTGTGTGTGTGTGTGTGTGTGTGTGTGTGTGTTGAGTCAAATAAAAATACCCTATAAGGAGCATTAATAACTCTACTGCATACACCAGGGCTTATCAAGAAAAATCCCAGTGCCAGAAATTTTTCATTTCTTTAGGAGTTGTCCAGTGACAACACATAGACTCCCAAACATTTCTCTCTATTGCCACTGCCATTTGGCTACCCTCCAGAACTTGATTATAAACCCTTTTGCTGAAGGAACCATATACTCGATTCATAGAATATAACAAAGTCAAGCTGGCACATACCTGATACCTTCATCCCTACTGAGTAGTTTTCATAGTGTTAAAAGGTGCTATGATAGCTACCAGAGGGAAAAAAAACAATCATCAGTCATACTCAGCTACAAACCATCGGAGCTATAATGATTGGCCATCATTGTTGGGCAGAAAACATCTGGCTAAACAGGAGTACCACTGTGGTTTTGCTAAACGGATATAGTATTAAACCAACTCCTTATGACTTATTATATACTTAGATCAATGCATCTCTAAATCCCCATCTGAGAAGCTTCAATTTGTAGTAGATGGTGATTAACACAGTGACTCACAACTGGCCAAGGCACAGAGATGAGAGATGACAATATGCCAAGACTTAAATGGAATATATATATATATATATATATATATATATATATATATATATATGGGGAGTATATGGTATATATATATATATACCAACCCTCTCATCCAAAGTCTCATGGGTTTGGAAAATGTGAAGGAATGAATAGAAGAAATAGAGAAGAATGCCTACAAGAAAACATTATAATTTGAGGAAGGCAATGCAACTGTGCCTATGAATTCCCAATGGTTGTAACAGTATGCACAAAACCTGTGTAGTGATAACTTGACTTCCTCCCTTCCAATTTGTATCCCTTTGATTTTTTTGTTGTCTAATTGCACTGCCTAGAACTTTGAGTACTATATTGAATAAGTGAGAGTAGGCAGCCTTGTCTAGTTTCTGATTTTAGTGGAATGGCTTCAAGTTTCTCTCCATTTAGTTTGATGTTGGCTACTGGTTAGCTGTATATTGCTCCTCCTATGTTTAGGTATGGGCCTTGAATTCCTGATCTCTCCACTACTTTTAACATAAATGGGTGCTGTATTTTGTCAACAGCTTTTTCTGTATATAATGAGATGATTATATGGGTTTTTTCCCTTTGAGTTTGTTGAGAAAGTGGGGAAGAGCCTTGGATACTTGGGCACAGGGAAAAACTTCCTGAACAGAATAGAGATTGCCTATGCTTTAAAATAAAAAATCAACAAATGGGATCACAGAAAATTGAAATGCTTCTGTAAAGCAAAGGACACTATCAATAGAATAAAGCAGCAACCCACAGATTGGGAAAAGATCTTTACCTATCCTACATCTGAAAGAAGGCTAATATCCAAAATATACAAAGAAATCAAGAGGGTAGATTCCAGAGAGCCAAATAACCCTATTAAAAAGTGGAGTACAGAGCTAAATAGAAAGTTCTCAACTGAGGAATCTTGAATGGTTGAGAAACACTTAAAGAAATGTTCAACATCTTTAGTCATAAGGGAAATGCAAATCAAAACAACCCTGAGATTTCACCTCACACCAGTTAGAATGGCTAAGATCAAAAACACAGGTGACAGCACATGTTGTCGAGTATGTGGAGAAAGAGGATCACTTCTCAATTGTGGTGAGACTACAAGCTAGTAAAAACACTTTAGAAGTCAGTCTGGTGGTTCCTGAGAAAATTGGAAATAGTGCTACCTGAAGACCCAGCTATACTGATCCTGGGCATATACCCAAAAGATGCTCCATCATAGAACAAGGACACATACTCCCCTATGTTCATAGCAACTTCATTTATAATAGTCAGAAGCTGGAAACAACCCAGATGTCCCTCAACAGAAGAATGGGTACAGAAAATATGGTACATTTACACAATGAAATACTACACAGTGATTAAAAAACAATGACCATGAATTTTAGGCAAATGGATGGAACTAGAAATATGAGTGAAGTAACCAGACACAAACAGCATACATGGCATGTACTCACTAGTAAGTAGATATTAGCCAAAAAAGCTCACAATGCCCATGATAAAACCTATAGATCATATGGAACATAAAAAGAAGGAAGACCAGGGGTGGATGCTTCAGTCTTGCATTGAGGAGTGAACAGGACGATTGTGGGAGGTGGAAGGAAAGGGTGACAAGGGAGGGAGAAAGGAGAGGAGGAAATAAGGGTGGCAGTATCAGAAATTGGAGAAGTGAGAAAGGTACAGACAGTCATGAAATCAAACAAAAAAAGGTAGCAGTAGCGGGAGTGGTGGTGAGAAACTAGGGATAGCCACTGGAGGGTCCCATACACCAGATAAACATGAAGCTCTCTGGGCCCTACAGGATTGATTTTAGCCATAATGCACAGAGAAGGGGGAAACCACCACCAGTGGATAGGCACAACCCCTGGGTGAGGGATGGGGCCACCCATCCATCTCAAATTTTTTAACCCCAAAATGTTCATGTCCAAAGGAAGAACAGGGGCAAAAGTGGAACACAGATGGAAAAAGGGTCAACTGAGGACAGCCCCACCTAAGGATACAGACAACAAACCCAATACTGTTGCCGTGGTCAAGAGGTGCTGGCTGACAGGAACCTAGTGCGGCGGTTCCTTGGGAGGTCAGTCCAGCAGCTGACCAATGCAGATGTGTAAGCTTGGAGCCAAGCAACACAATAACCTGCTTGGGGAGCTGGTAGAAGGACTGGAGGAACAGAGGGGAAGTGCAACCCCATTGGAAGAACAACATAGACTGGCCTGACTACCCAGTTTTCCCAGAGACTAGACCTCCAACCAAGGAGTGTACTTACAGGGATCCATGGCTCCAAATACATATGTAGCAGAGGATGGACTTGCTTGACAGCAACATGAGGAGAGGTCCTTGGTCCCAGGGAGGTTTGATGCCTCAGAGTTGGGGGATGCTGGAGTGTGTGGTAGAGTGTGGGTGGGTGGGGGACCCTGATACAGGCAAGGGGAGGGAGGAGGGCAGATGTGGGATGGGGGTAGGTGGAGGGGTAACCAGGAAGTAGGATATCATGGGATGGCGGGTTGTGGAGGGGGTAACCGGGGAGTGGGATATCATTTGAGATGTAAACGAATGGAATGGTCAATAAAAAAAAATCCATAGGTTAGCAACAATTGTTTTTGGTGTGACAGCATATACGAGATCTTGATGAAAAGACTCAATGATTAAAGGCACTTACTATTCAGCCTGGTGAGTGAGTTTGATCCCCGAGATTACATGGGAGGAAAGAATTGCCTTTTTCAAGCTGTCTTCTGTCCTCCACAAGCATAGCATAGTATCATTCAGGAGTACATGTACGCAAGATTATACTCATACAAATAAGAAAAATAAATGTTTAGAAAACGTATTCGACTATAGGATATTTACCTCTTCTTCCTAGAAGTTTTTTTTAAAAAGCACCCATTACACTGAAGTTGAGGACCCCTGTAGCTGAATTAGGGAAAGGCTGGAAGAAGCTGAGGAGGAGGGTGACCCCATAGACAGACCAGCAGCCTCAGATAACCTGGACCCTAGGTCTCTTAGACACTGAGCCACCAACCAGGCAGCATACACCAGCTGATATGAAGCCACCAACAAATACACAACAGAGGACTGCTGGGTGTGGGTTCAGTGGGAGAAGACCTGTCTAACCCTCTAGAGACTTGAGGCCCCAAGAAGTCAGGAGTCCTGGCAGGGGTTCACCCTCTTGGAGACATGGGGGGGAGGAGAAATGGGATGAGGAAATGTGAGTGGGGCATACTGAGAAGGAGCAATGACTAGGCTGTAAAATATAAAAACAATAATAAAAAAGCATTTTTGTTAGTCCATGCTATTGTCTACTTTTAATTATATCAACTACAGTTCTTTTCTTCTACAAATTCCTGTTCAGAACACATAGCTAAAGCTAGTTTAATCTTCTTGGCACATGACTTTAATTCCAGTTGTTGGTGGGTAGAGACAAGCAGGTCTCTGTGAGCTTCTAACAAGCACCATTTGCACAGTGAGTTTCCAGCTAGGCAGAGTTACACAGTAAGACTCGCTCTCTCAAGAACAAACCAGCAAACAAACAACAAAAACATAGTTTAAACAACAGAAGTTTATTAGTAAATTTTACATGTTAAGGAGTCTGAAACTAGGCAATCTCAGGGTCAATCCAGCCACACAAACATATTTTTGTTCACCTTTTTATTCTGCAAAACCCAGGGTTTTAAGGTGGCCAGATACGTTTATAAAGTTCCATCATTATAGCCACACCAAAATATAGGCAATGTGGAATAGAAGGGGCCAAAAGAGACAGCAGCCTTATCTTTACTGGGAGAAAATCTTCTGAGAATCTTATCAAATTTGCTGTTTGTCTGTTATTTCTCTAGATTTTCCATATGACCCCTCTTAGCTGCAAAATGTTCTATAAGAGAAATAGCTGGAAATTCTCGTTTCTATGTAGCATGAAAGGTGTTTATTAGCTTACTGAGGAGAAATTTGTTGCTGTACATGTATCTACTATTGTGTGCTTACTATACAAAATTAGAAACAAATGATAGTGTCTTAAAATGATACAGAGGAACCAGTTATTAACTGTATCTATAATGAATTGAATAGGTGAGCTCTAAACTTTTCCTTCCCAAGACTTATAGTAGAACTTTCGAAATGAATCATAATCAATGTGTTCCTTACTAACTGGAAGTTTCAGGAAAGTGGATATTGATTTAATAGGGAGAATGTTTCTGAGGGAACTGCAAGAAGACTGCTTGTAGAAGGCCCCACTTACCTATCACTAGACTATATAAGCAGAATTCTTGAATGACACCAATAATTTATAAGTTCTGAGCCAAGGAGCACTGATATTTGTCTTAAAGTTCACTTGAAAATAGGTGTGGTGACATATCCTAACACTTAGTAAGCGTTATTGAGTGGATCATCACTGAGTCTAAGGTCAAGTTGGACCATATAGTGTCGATCTCAAAATGAATGCAGTGGATATTGTAGAGGAAAGTCACATAACAGAAAAAGAATTCAATTCTGTATTTATAACATGTCTAATTTTACTATGTATATACAAGACCTTGGCTTTAACCATAATAGATCCAAGTAAATAAAATTGCTTATGCTCAAAATGAGTATTTATATTTTATAATAGCATACTAATACCATAAAGTACACATTTAATTGCCATGGTTTATAAAATAAATAGCTTGCTCTTAAAATATTAAACAAAACTGTTCAGAATAAATTATATTGAATCAGGGTACACCAAGTAAAGGATGCTTTTATTGGATACCATGTTTTTATTCATGGCAACAAAAAGTTTCAACCTGGAGCTCATAGTATTATCATTTTATTGGTAGCTGGAAAGCAGAGATTGAGAATAAAGTAAACAACAGATAAATTCCAAACAGGAAATAATACATAAAATATTCTCTAAAGCAATGGCTGAATAAATAAATACTGCAATTATATCTGCCCATAAAATAAATCCTAAAATGCTTTCCAAATCAGAAACTATATTCCCTTTTGTAAGTATTGCCTGTGAACTTGGAAGCTGTGCCCCAACTATTTTAAACTGTGTTTCCTGACTGGGTATTACTTCCCCCTTCATTGCTTTATTTTCCCTTCCTCGCAGCTTTACTTATCTGCTTCTGCATTTATTCCTTTTTCTAATTTCTCTTTTTCTATTTGCAATGCCACACAGTTGTGTCTTCTGATCCTTGCTTAGCAGTCCCAGTGGCCATGAAGTCAGAGAACTCTTACTCTAAGCAGTGTCGAAAACTGTATTCACAGAAATACGTTCCAAGTAAAGATTCTTCTTTGGCAATGGAAAAACATTATTACACCAAGTAGAAAGATAAACAAATAGTTTTAGGAAATGGCACGGACTTGAGAATAAACACAAGCAGTATACAGTTCATAAACAAATCACTTGTGTTCTGAGAAGCAGGAACTGTGGGTACAGGCAATCAATACATCTACAATGAAAAGTTAATTAGCAGTTTACACAGGCTGGAAGGGAAAAGTTCAAAATCCATCTTCACATACGGCCTATATAAGCCACTCACAATCTCTCCTCACCAGCTGGCTTTCGGAACGACAGGAGACCTAAGTTCAGTTGCTAACGCTGCTTAGGGTTCGGCTTTGCTCTCATAATGGCAGATTGCACATTTATGCTGACTCAAATTCTGTTCATCTCCTGGTTTTTGATGGCGCATTGCTCACAACGTAAGAAAATCTTACTTGTTTTATTTCTACAGGTTGAAGACATAATGAATTAAGTGGGTTTCAGTGTCCAAACCTAAGGAATTAACCAGCATTCTAGGCAAGAGCTCTGTTGTTGAAGCTATGTAAATTTTGAAAGAATCTTCTTTATTTGAGTTGTTTACTTTCTGAAGGGTTTTTTTCTTCTGAAGATAACATGTTCATTTCTGATCTCTTAGGTAAAAATTCTCTTAGGTGAAAAAATTCTGTGGGAAAATAATTAAAAATTTTATTTTCAGGATGCTGGTAATTAGTTTGGGCCACTTACACTTAATAATTTGTTTCTCAGAATGTCTTAACATTGTAATTTATTTTTAAGAAAAATTTCAATCTGCAATATATTCAGTTATGTATTTCTCTGATATAATCAAATCACATGGATTACTTTAAAGTGGTGGCTAAATAAATAGATTAAGTAATCATGTCTGTCTATAAATTAAAGCCTTAAATTGTTACCAAGAAAAGAACTATATTTCTTTTTCTAAACATTGCCTGGTAAAAACAGAAGTGGTCAAAGTTTAGCTAAGCAACAATATTTTCCCCAGTAATTGTGGTGGGGATTTCTATAATGTGAAGTCAGAGGGAACATTTTGGCCAGTTGAAGTTGTTTTTCATATTAGAAAAGAAAAGCATGAATCAAACTTTCCAAGTATTCAATTGTTGTTTTTTTTTTTTTTTAGTTTTGCTTACAAATGCTATCATATTTTGTGATATTTTCTTTTGTTCTTTTAGTAATATATTTAAATAATAAATCATGAAAAATAGGCTGTACAAATGTTATTAGCCTCCTATTGAATTCTAAATTAGTCACATCTTCTATGCTAAAGAGATACCAGGATTCAGACAATTCTGAAATCTCACTCTATAAACTGTTTTTTTTTTTAAATCTGTGCTGGTGAAGGATAAAATGATTCACCATTTTCTGGGATTAAGATTTTTGTGCTTTATGCATCCTGTGATTTGTAACAAGCGCTTTTCACTTGCTTTTAGACTAGTGTTTTCCTCAGTTCTTATTGGGGTGTTACTGCAGCCATATCTTGGCAGAAAAAGTGTCTATGGAAACTTTGGGGGGAAAACAGTATGCATTGATGCTGAAGTACTTGTTGTGTTACTCTCTGTGGCTTACTAGTTGGGGATTATTATTATTATTATTATTATTATTATTATTATTATTATTATTATTATTATTATTATTGCTATTGAAAATAGATCATTCTCTCATACAATATATCCCACTCACAGCTTCTCCTCCCGCCACTCCTCCCAGCTCCTACCCACCTCCCCTCTCTCTAGACTCAGTCCCCTCCATTTCCCTTCAGAAAAGAGAAGGCCTCCTAAAAACAGCAACCAAACATGACAAAACAAGATACAATTAGATAAGGCAAAAACCCTTATATCGAGGATGGACAAGACAGCTCAAAAGAAGGAAATGAATTCTGAGAGCAAGAAAAAGAGTCAGAGACACAGCCAATGGATTATTTAATCTACCTTTGTAAATCAGTGTCCTTTTCTTAAAAAATATTTCATCTGTTTACATTTCAAATGTTTCTGTTCCAGTTCTCCCTTCCATTAACCCTCCACGCCATGCCCCTTCCCTTTGCCTCTAAGAGAGTGCTCCCCCACCTGAACCCAATAGCATCTTCCTTCTCTCTGGGGCATCAAGCATCTGTCTCTCCCACTGATGCCTGATACAAGTAGTCCCTCTGGCTACATATTTATGTACAGGGTTTTATGGACTGGACATGCATACTCTTTGTTTCAGTGTTTGTCCCTGAAGCCTGAGGGCTCTGTTATTAGTTGACACTGTTGTTCACTTATGGAGTTGCAATCTCCTTAAGCTTCTTCAGTCCTTCTCCTAACTCTCACATTGGGGTCCCCATGCTCAGTCCGATGGTTGGCTGAGAGCATCCACATCTGTATTTGTCAGGTTCTGGCAAAGCCTTTCAGGGGACAGCCATACAAGGCTTCTATCAGCAAGCACTTCTTGGCATCAGCAATTGTGTCTAGGTTTGGTGTCTGCAGATAGGATGGATCCCTAGGTACGGTAGTCTTGGGTGGCCTTTCCTTCAGTTTCTGCACCATGTTTGTTCCTGCATTTTCTTTAAACAGGAAAAATTCTGGGTTGAAAATTTTGAGATGGGGGGTTGGGGATTTAGCTCAGTGGTAGAGCGCTTGCCTAGCAAGCGCAAGGCCCTGGGTTCAGTCCCCAGCTCCGGAAAAAAAAAGAAAGAAAGAAAGAAAGAAAGAAAGAAAGAAAGAAAGAAAGAAAGAAAGAAAGAAAGAAAGAAAGAAAGAAAGAAAGAAAATTTTGAGATGGGTGGTGGCCCCATGTCTCAATTGGGGAGGCCATGCCTATCCACTGGATATGGTCTCCTCAGGTTCTATCTTTCTGCTGTTGGGAATTTTGGCTAGTGTTATCCCCTTTGGGTCCTGGAAGCCTCTAACATCCCTAACATTCAGGACTTTCTACTGGTTCCCCTAACTATTCCCTACTCCCCACTGCTACATATCTCTCTTTATTCTCCTGGTCCTCTGAACTTATGTCTTGTCTCTTTAAAGGGAAGGGGATGCAGTTGTTTTTCTAGGAAAGCAAGAGTAAATTGAGGGTAGGCATGCCCGTTGTACACTACCTCTACCATGAGAGATACTGGTTTTCTTCCTTATCCAGAAGATAATGCTCTAATTTGCTCTGAGAGAGCATTAGATGTCCTTTTATCCATAATGCTATGGATCTTCATAAAGTCATATTTTCAAAATAAACAGAATAAAATAGTATGAGGAAATGATGTTTGGATAGTCACCATGAAATTTGAAGCCTAATCCTTATCAGTATGATGTTTGGAAAATCTTAAAGTAGCAAAACTTATTTTCCTTTTTTATTTAAAAATTTTTTTCTTGAATGAAAAGATAATTTCATTCTTTGCACTCTTCATGTCTGTTCCCACCTTCTCCTTCCACATGAACAATTTTCTTAATGTTTAGAACTTTGCACATGATATATATATATATATATATATATATATATATATATTTGAAACATTATTTTCTGTTGTTAAGATGATTTTTGAATTTTACTGTTTATAGCCAACTGTGCATCTGTGGAAGACTTTAAAGAGTGCCTAGGAAACACAACAGGTTTCTGCCCAAAGTCTATTGCTTGTGCATGCAAGGATGGCAAGCCTTTCTGCAAGTAAGTAGTAGTTATGCTGTAGAAAAAGAAAACATTGTATATTGTAAGTAATTACATCTGTTTTTGTTTCTCTCTCTCTCTCTCTCTCTCTCTCTCTTTCTCTCTTGTATATGCAAAGATATAAAATAATAATGTAATAAGAAACAGCTCTTATGCACATAGGACAATGAATGTGTTTTTCTAAAATATTATAAAAATTATACTGAAATTAAAAAAAACAGATGGTTTCTTTTGACTTTATGAGATTAATAGCATTCACATTTGCTTGCTGCACATAGACATTTTACAGCTAGATTATATATATATATATTCATTAGTAAACTGTGTTATTACTCTATCAAGCAAGAAAATTAGGTGTGCATCATTTTATTCAATAATGAATAATGATCTTTTATTTGTAAATCAAAATATGCTTTAGACATGCTATGACAGTCATTAAAACATTAAAAAATTTAAACAGATTTTCTATTTTCCTAACCCTAAAAATGAGAGTGATTGGAGGAAAACATACCATATAAATAAGAAAGCTCGCCTCGTTGATTAAAGAGAGTATAGCCCGCAAAGAGCCAACAATTAAAATGGACAATATCATGACCATGTATAGGCTAGGGCTCTGAGGTTTGAAATATTATACAGTTGGACAAATGCAGATAGACTATGCTCTAGACATTTGGAACAAATGTCCTTTCACTTCTATTCATGTACTTTTTTATCTTTCCTCTTTATAAGGGTTTATTCAATGAACCAATTACTGAATAGGGGTACTTACATAGTCCTACAAAAAACTGGACTCATACTAAAAACAATGAAAAGTGATTTTAAACAGTAAGGCATTGAAGCTAGCCTTGATGGTGTGTATATGTCTTCTCAGCTTTTCTCGAGGTAGGGAACAGGAAGAACAGATTGCTGGTCAAATTGTTTTTTTTCTGGTTTGGTGATTATGTTTACCTTTCAGTAACCTGCAGAGTACCTTCCCATACCAAAGAGACTAGAAAGTAAGGAGGAAGGATCCATGTAGGCACCAGCTTGACTTCTCCATGTTCAATGACTTGTGTGGGTGTTGTCCTTGGCAATGGGAACCTATTGTCAATTTGCAGATATCAACCAATTCTTTGGCTTCCCAACAGCCTGAGCAGTTTGGAGATTTCCATGTGACTCCCTTAGGCAACAGCTCAGCTGAATGCAACTCAGTCCCACCATTAGAAGCCTTGCCTGGCTATAAGAGATGGCCAGTTCAGACTTAGTATATCCCATTACTAGGAATCTTTATTGGATAATTTTCATACTTTCCAGGAAATTTCCACAGCACTAGGCTTCCACACCACCTCCTAAAGGCTCCTCCACATTCCAGCTGTCTCTTCCCTTACTCCTTCCCTCTAGCTCATTCCCCCTCACCTGATCCCTAGCTCCCATTTCAACACTCACCCCTATTCTATTCCCACTCCATGGAGATCCATGTGTCTCCCCTAGAAGCCTCCTCTTTATCTAACCCCTCTAGGTCTATGGATTGTAGATCTGTTAACATTTATATGATGGCTAATGTGCACTTAAAAATGAATACATACCATATTTATCTTTCTGTGTCTGGGTTACCTCATTCAGAGTGATTTCTTTTAGTTCCATCTATTTGCCTGCAAATTTCATGATGTCATTTTTAACAGCAGAGTACTACTCCACTGTGTAAATGCATTACATTTCTCTATCCACTCTTTGCATAAGGAATATCTAGGTTGTTTCTAGTTTTTCGCTGTTATGAATAAAACTGCATTGAATATGATGGAGTGAGTGTCTTTGTGATAGAGTGGAACATCCTTTGGGTATATGCCCAAGAGGTATAGCTAGATTTTGAGGTAGATAGATTTCCAAGTTTGCACTCCCACCAACAATGGAGGAGTGTCACTTATGTTACTGATCTTAGCCATTCTGACATGTGTGATGGAATCTCACAGTAGTTTTGATTTTGATTTGCATTAACCTGATACTAGGATATTGAACACTTTGAAGTGTTTAGCAACCATTGGGTGTGAGATTACTGTTTAGAGTCTCTACCCCATTTTTATTTGGATTATTTGTTGTTATATATATGTGTGTGTGTATGTATATATGATATATATTTGGTAATATATATTTAATTTATATATAGTTGAACATATTATATATATATATATGTTTGAAGTGTATACTCAGAAAAGACAGCAGTTGTGGTAATTAAAAACAATCAGTTTTTCCCACCAAAAGCCATAGGAACAAAATCAGTGTCTTATCATTTCTTGAATAGGAGAAACATTTGTTGATAAAAAAAATCTCCCAGGGAGAGACACAATCTCCCTACTCCCAAAGTCCTGATGTCAAACTAAGGTACAATTTCACCAAAGTTCACTGTGGAGAACCAATGAGTTTATTGGGCTTTCTTATGGGGCATAGATGAGGGATTCCTTACAGGAGTGTAGATGCTTTCCCTCAAGAGGATGTACTTGGAAAGCCTTTCCCAATAGGAAAGAGAGCTTCCCTGTAGCCACATAGCTAGGGCTTCTCTTCCCTAGTTTTCCATGGCTTCTATACTCAAGCTCTTTATGGAGCCATGTGCAATTAAGTTGGCATTTATGTAGCCATAAACACTCAGGTGAGAGTCTTGTGACATTCTGTGAGAGGAAGGCAACAGTTAACAATCCCTTGTAAGGGAATGTAGTTGCTTGGATCAGAGTGTAGTCACTCAAGGCAATATCTAATAACGTATTAAGATTCCACAGGCTATAGAGATAACAGCAAAATAGCACTATTTTAGCTATGTGTAGAACAGTAAATGTTTAGTAGTAAGTTGTAAAGGCGAATGTATGCCATCCTGTGTACATTAGGCACACTGTGGCATAATTCCAGTTAGATAACATGTTGGCAGGGGTGGTAGAATATATGCTAGCCAACAAGATGGGGGCCTGTGAATGGTACCTAAAATTGAATATAAAATGTTGTATCAAGATTACGAGGGCAGTTATAGTATTCCATTATATTTTCTTTGATACACTCAGTGTGCAAACTTTGACAAGAATTCTGAAGTCCAACAAGATAAACAGAAAACATGAAGGCAGGGAATTCTTCACACTGTGGCAAAACTTAGGTGACCAATGCAAGAAATATAATGACATAATGCTTTGTGTGTTATGAGCAGAAACATTTGCCCATTTGTCAACTCTGCTGTGTAACACTTGCATATATAGCTTGGACACAGGTTTTTGTATCAAAAGTCAAAAACCACAACTACCTATAAGGAGCATGCATAGTGGTTACATGAAAATTTAACTTTGTTAGTAGTAATTCAAGGAATTAAGTCCAGCTGAACAAGATGAATTTAATCAATGGGAGCTATATATTTGTTTTCTTAATGATTTATTTTTATTATATGTTCATTGGTGTTATATATATATATATATATATATATGTATATGTATAATACTCTGTTACAGATAGTTGTGACACGCCATGTGGGTGCTGGGAATTAAACCTGAATCCTCTGGAATAGAAGTCAGTATTTATAACTGCTGAGTCATCTTTCCAACCCGATATTCGTTTTTTTTTAGACTTATTTTTTTACTGTATGTATATGAATATTTTTGCTGCATGTATGTAAATCCAACAGGTATGTAGAGCCTAGAAAAGCCAAAATATGAAGTTGGAACTGGAATGGCAGATGGATGTGAGCTGCCATTAGGTGCCAAGAACTGAACCCCAGTCGTCTTCAAGAAAAGCAAGTGCTCTTAACTGCTGCGTCATCTCTTCAGCTCCATATGTTTTCAGTTAAGAAGCCTGTTTGATTTTTTTATTCTAGATCTACTTTCTGAAAATTACATAGTAGATAAAAGTGCCCCAGCACAATATTGGTTACTGTGCCCAACATAATAAATACCCAGTCCATTATTAGAAATAACCAGTGCCCCAGGCCCTTGCAGTACTAGCAGTTATGCTACCCTGGCCATACAACTCTGGCCATTACCTGTTCTGCTTTACAAATTTACTCTTAATATGGGTAGCATCAATAGTGATTTGTACTACAGTGTAAGTCCGGATATTTTGCTACCCATTGTTCAAACTTCTGTATAGCAAATACTTCCTGGTTTACGGGTCAACTCCTCTTAAACTTTTCAGACCATAGGTGCTATGGAAACCACTAGAAGCAGTGTGGGGGTGAAATAGTTTCACAGGAAGCAGCTGCATCTTGGGAGTAGGTAACTATTGAAAATGACACATAAGGCCTGTTAGGATATTGACTCCAACTTACAGGTTACCTTATAGCACTCCATGGAGAATGGGCGTTGCCCACCCATTGCGCTAAGACTGGATGGGATTTCCACACTGTAGTTAATAAAGACTCAGTGGCTCTGTCTGTAGTGGGCACTCTTACAAACTCCAGTTCTTAGAGGGTGCATCTAGACTCAGTTCCTTTTCTCAGCTGTTACTAAAAAGCCAAGTGTACCTCTTGTTTTTACCCTTACTGCAAAGCCATACAGATGACCTCTAACTGTATTGGCACACCTGGCAATTCTCAAAGCTTAGTATTGCTTAGTGTTCTTGGCAAGAAAATTTTGAAGACCATATATAGCCTAGGAGCATTCAAAAGCCTGTAAAATTCATAGCATCCTGGTATTTGAAAGGTTTATATATAATGTTACATGTTGCCTGAAATTAAACCGGTTATAACTAATGAAGCTACCATACCTAAGAATTGTGTAAATAGCCCAAGACCTTGAATCTTGAAGTAGATAACTTATTACTTTATATGTAAATAAGTGAATGATCATTCATTAAGAATTAATGACAAACTATATAAATAATCCCTGAAAGGATATATATATATATATATATTGTGTGTGTACGTGTGTGTGTTTGTGTAAAGTTTATACTCTGTCATAATACATAATACATACATATATTTGTCATATATATAATATATATACATATATTTTGTGTGTGCTTATGAATGTAATGGAATTAGATGATATCACTTAGTAATATGCATTCTTTCTTCCCAAATGAAGGTAACTCACTATTATGCATTTAATTCAAAGAATGCTGCAGAAAAAGCTAAGGAGGAATTATTTCCCCAACTGGAGAAATGTTAGGTACTGTAACAGAAATAAAAAACACTTAGTTCCCAGTAGTCAATCATTAGTCTCAACATTGCAGTCATCTTTCTCACTGGTAATTCAGGACTCTGGAAGATAATGTGGGCAATTTATTACACTCCACTGTACTCCATTTTATGGCCTCTCCTTCTGAGCTATCCACCGGAAAGCGTCTGCTCCCTGGTAGCTGGGGTTGCTATACTTTCTCTCACAATGCCAGAACTTGCTTTGCAATCCTTGTGTCTAAATTCCCCTACAGAAGTTTGTAATGCCCTCCTTTACAGATTACCCATCCTAGTTCTCAAGGACTGAAGAGGTTTAATTACAATCATGTAAATCCTTTGCTTACTCCTTGCAGGCATTGATTTGAAACAGCCATGGCCCCACTTTAAAGCATGTCAATTCAGGAAAAAACAGGCTCATCATACAGCAGTACTGTAATATGGAAGCCCGTCTTCCTCTATGGGGAAAAATTTTTTGTAATTGTTATTTGGACCTAAATTAATTCCATAAAACTACCAAGTTTGCATTTAAGGCTGATGGAAGAAAATAAATCATAACACATCTACTTTCTTGTTATCTTAACTGGCCTTTACCCCTCTTCCCACTTCTATTCTTATTTGCTTCTTTTTCTTATCAAGTCTTGTGACAAGTCACACCCTCTCCTGGCCACATTTGCTATTTCCTAGGCCCACAGTAGACATGCCCACACAATAAACACACTAGCCTAGTATCAGAGAAAAGAGAAAAGAAGAAAACAGATTACAAATTATCAAGGAGCATTTTGTAACAGCTATTTTTCATTGTGGCTATAAATAATGGCTTTATCATACCCTTGAAAAACTTGAGTACAAATTGCCATTGAATGCTTAATTCTTGCAGAATATCCTCCCTTCTTCTATACTTTCCCACGGGAATCATCCTTGTAGTGGAAGATCCTGCTCAGTTGGTCATGCCTCCCTCCTTCTCAAGATGACCCATTAAATAAGGGTAATATTTCCTTAGATCTGACAGCAATTATGAACATGATGCCTAGGGATGGATGCACAATAATATTACTGTTTTCTCTGCTTCATTTCTTTTAGAGAAGTGCCATTTTCTTCCTTGTTCCAAAGACCCATCATCCAGTTATTCAGATTTTCATGGAGCTAAATGTTTAGTGTTTGTAGTATCTAACGTTTCTGGAGAGTATAGACTTGACCAGGTATAGTTTTTGATCATGAAGGCCTTTTACTATATTTTCATGTGTTATATCTTTTCTTTGTCTTTGTTTAGTTGGCATGGAGAAAAAGCAAAGTGTGTGTGTGTGTGTGTGTGTGTGTGTGTGTGTGTGTGTGTGTGTGTTTCAGTTAAGTCTCATGTTCTTTCTCACTCTTCTCTTCCCATATATCCCAAGCCCCTGCATGCTATTCTGGTCATAAGAAAAGAGACAGCGCCCATTTTCTTCTCTCATACTTTCCCTCAACTAAAAAATATGGAATTTAAATTTTGGCTCCTTCATTCACTATTTTCTTAGTCATTTAAGAAACTGAGGGAGGGGAAATCCTTTATTTCCTTGTTTGGGAAAAAAAATCTAGCTATATATTCCAGATTAGCCTTGAGCTTGTGACCTGTTGTCTCTGCATCCAGAGTGCTGGGATTACAGGCATGTACCATCATGTTTTGAGATGGTCTACTTCAAATTATATTTCATTCTCTAATTTTCTTATTCTTTCATCTGTAGCCAGGTGGGTGTTAACAGCCAAATAAACTGCAAAGAAAAGCCCATTATCAGCCTACACAGTAGAAAACAAAACCAAATCATCATCATCATCATCATCAAAAACAACAACAACAACAACAAAACATCCTCACCATCTATACATTAGCTAGAAGATTAGTGTCAAAAATTTATATGAACTGAAAGTCTCAATGCCAAAAATAAAACCAATCCAATTAAAAGTAGAATATAGAACTGAACAAATTCACAGATGAAATGCAAATAGCTAAGAAACATTTTAAAAACTATTTGTCTTTGGGAGTCTGATTTACCTCACCTACGATAGTTTTTTCTAGCTCCATCCATTCTATCTGCAATTTTTCTTAACAGCAGAATAGTATTCAGTTGCATAAATATAGCACATTTTCATTTTCTATTCATCTGTTGATGGATGGCTAACCTTTTTCCAATTTCTAGGTACTATGAATAGAGCAGCAATAAACATGGATGAACAAGTCCCTCCAAGTAGGCTGTAGAGTTCGTTGAGTATGTGCACATGAGTGGATCTTAATAAAGAATGATTTCTAGCCTTCTGAGAAATCACCACCCTCATTTGATAAGTACACGTTTCCATTCCCACTAGCAAGGAGTAAGTGTCCTCCTTCCCTGTCCTCCTTGCCATCATGTGATGCTCTTCGTTCTATTGTTCTTGGCTATTGTGACTGGGATAAGATGAAATCTCAAAGTAGTTTCAATTTGCATATTCTAGATAGCTGTGGATGCTGAATATTTCTTCAAGTATTTTTGAGCCAATTGTGTTTCATCTTTTGAGAGCCCTCTTCATAGTGCTGTATCCCATTTTAAATTACTTGTGATATTGATTCTTAGGGTTTTGTTTTGTTGTTTATACACTTTGAATGATAACCAACTCTCATGTATATTTGGTAAGTGAGAGGAATACTGATCTGTGGGCAGAGAGATATTAATATATAGGGTGGTTTGATGCTGTATACCATTTAGCAAATTAAAAATGGTAGATTCATGCTGGGGCCTATGAGCTCCCCAACCATGGGTTCTTGGCCAGATTTTAGTATTAGTCATGTGTCTTCAACTGGGGAGTGGGCCTTAAATACAATCAAACAAGGTGCATTACCTCCATAATATCTGTGCCACTGTTGTGCCCACTGGCATATTCTGCTATACCTGTCATTGCTGCAGTTAAAAACCAGGTAAAATTCTTGAAGACTTTTCCCCCATAGCAGCTTACACAGTACCTTCTGGTACTATGAAACCAAGCTAGTGAGGAAAAAGTTTCTAAATCAGCATTAACATGATTTGTCTATGTCCTGTGATGAAAGTATGTGGTTTATTCAATAATAAAGTCTTGCCAATAAGTTCTGGTTGGCGACAAAGAGTAATATTGATAACCTGTTTTGGAGATTTCTGGGTCACCTCTAAGCAACAACCTGAGGGAAGGTATCCCACTCTTGGCACTGGACTTTTAACTTGGCAACCTTTGGCTTCTAGAAATAGCATAATTCTCTGGGTAAGGATGATTTCAACTACTCTTTTATTTAAATTATTTCACCTGTCTCTCTTATGTACATGTGTGTAATAAATTTCTATATAGCATTATTATTATTATTATTATTATTATTATTATTACTGTGTCTTTCTATGTAGTTCTGACTGGCATCCAACTCACTTTATAGACCAAGTTGGCCTCAAATTCACAGGCAGCAGTCTGCCTCTGCCTCTCAAGTGTTTAATTAAAGGCAGGTATCACCATGCCTGGCTTTTCATTTTTAATGTTAGTTATCCCTTCTTCTACCCTTTCCTCTGCCTTATTCTTCCATTCCTTTTTTTCACCTAAACTTCCATTCCCCTTATTCCTGGTTCATAGTATCTGTGTTCCACTATTCCATTCTTTAAATGTCTTTCTTCCTCTTCTCTATTGTCTTTTCTAGTTTCCTAGATTCCACAAGTACTACAATGGAAGCAAACAAATCTAAAAATATTAATAATATCTGTGAAATACATCGACCTTTAAGTAGATCAGTGAAAACAAGAAACCAAGAAATGTAATGTAGAGATAAACAGTCAACTAGAAAAATACATAAATAAAAGCATGTTCTGGAAGGCAAGTGAAAATTCAATGAAGAGAGAGTGGTCAGCTATGTTAAATGCAGCAGACAGGTTAAGTAAAATTAGGTTGCTTTTAGCATTATGAGGCTAGGGATAAGAAATAAAATGTTGTTTTGGAACAGAGTCAGAGACAGTTACTATTATAAAAATTTGAAATATTTCTTTGTATTTCTCACAGTAGTCAAGTAGTATGTGAAATTCTTTGTTTCTTATGGTAATTATGGAATAAAACCTTCATATAAACATTCATTTACTTGGCATGAATCTCTACAATATATATAGCACTTCTCAAGTGCAGCATTGTGGATAAATTACTTGAATTTTGGCAATTTCTCTCTTTCCTGTCTCTGTGTCTCTGTCTGTCTCTTTTATTGTGTGTGTCTCTCTCTCTGCTTTTTTATGTCAATTAGGCATATATGGATATTACATTTTTATTCAACAGTATGTTGCAAATATCTGGAATAATATTTAGCACACAGTCAATACATTTTTGAATGAGTGAAATATTATTGTAAGATAGATAGTCCATTTGTCATTTACTGCTAGATAAAGAAATACATTCTCACCAAAGTCTTTTCCAAGGACGAAATACAGGCAAGTGGATAAGATATATGAAAACTCTTCTTTGACCTGTTTAAATTGGTAAAAGTATATTACATACTAAAAGGCACATCCTATTAGTACATGACTATTAGTTTGAAACTGGCAGATAATTTAAGGAATCACAGATAATTAGTGCTATGAAAGATCATAACTATCTAACTTTCTAGTCATTTCCTTCATGTCAACCATGACAGTAATATTTAATGTGTTTTTGGAACCACACAAAAAAGCAACAAGTAGCTTACCTTACTAACTGCCTTTACTGTACAACTGGGTAATCTCATATCAATCCTTTAGGAGACAGTGCCCCTAAAGACACGACCCCAGAAAACTTCTCCTATAGTCACTTCCAGGGGACACATGAAAAATCCCATTCTACTGACTTCACCAACATAGAAATTTCTATGTGGGTGTATGCCACTCTGGATTTGGTCTATGCACAAGAGATCCGTATTCACATTATTTGGCTGCATCCCAAGACTTATGAAACACACGCAGTTCACAAATGAGTCACTTCTTTAAAAAAATAAAAAGGAAACTCTGGAGTCCTGGGAAAGATGAGGGCAGACATGTTTTTCTGGCAGCCTATTCTCTTCTCATGTTTCTTCTTGCATTTCTTGTGGCATGGTAGATTTAGTCTGTTAACTTGTATTCTTTCCTTCAGAAGTTAGTGGGTGGGAGGGATAGGGCCTGCCCTCTAGAGAACTGGCAGCTTATACTGAGTAGAACTCTATTTTTACAGAAGCCAGAAAGCTGGAGTAGTCAAAGTAGAACGGGGGTAGGAGCAGTGCACAAAATGTGGAAAGTTTTGAAAGCATACTTAAGATAGCTTTTCTCCTCTCCCTGTTCTATGTACTAATTATTACATCTTCATTAGCTGATGGTTAGGAAATCCTGAAATCCCACAGCTTTGGTATGATTACTTAATGTGTCAAAACTTGTAAGGTTTAGAGCACTTGCTCAAGTGGAAAAATGGGATGATGTAAATCTCTGAAGAGATTAAGGAAAAGTCTCATGGTTGAGTAACAATGAAACATTGATTCACTCATATGAGATAACTTGTATTCCTCTATTGTGTGAAACATTTGTTTTATCCCTACTTAGATGTCCAAATTACAGAGGCCAGTGGGGAGACTACTGGTACATGGGAGAGAAATGTGAACAACTCTGGAACACTCTGGACCTGATTTTAGTAGCAACATTGCCTGGAATAGCACTGGCTATAATCGTTGGTGTGGCAATCCAGGTTATCCATTACTGTAAAGGGAAGTCAAAGAAGCATGGAGATCAGAACAGGTAAGATATTTCTCAGTAATTCAGAGAAAAGTAGTGTGCTTTTTCTCACTTTTCTCACTCATGGGACCAGCAAATGAATCAAGAAATAATGAATGCCACTTACTGTGCATGTAATGTGTATATTTTCTTTCCTATCCATCAACACTGTAATTCAACATCAAGTTAACATTGCCAAAGTACACATATTTGGTTTAGGATTTCAGTAGGGAAAAATATAAAAAGCCCTTCTTCAAATAAAAACCAAACCAACTGACAATATGTCCCATTTCAGTCCTTTTTCTCCCACTAGGACAGTGTTTGCGTATACCACATATTCTTCTCTAGTGGTGTGAGAATAGAAGATCAGAGGTGGCTGTGCCCGTCCATCCAACTTCCTTATACTAGCAGCAACACCAAAAGATGAATCTGAAAGTCTTGTCTGCAGTGACATCTGTCTTATTTAACTAATTTCACATCCTTGGGCTCTAATTTTCTCATCTACAAAATAGAGATGTTTATAATCAGGCCTACTCACTTCAGAGATGGTGAGGATGATACTAAAAGCAGCAATCAGGTACAGACTATTTATTATGCATGGCGAGATGAGTTACAAATGTTTCACGGCTAGTAATTCATTTAATCCTCTCAACAACCCTATAAAGCATTGATGAGACTACTGAGGCATAGAAAGATCAAATAACTTGGCCAAGGCTGTGGTGTTGAATCTGGTTACTCGGCATAAATTTCATGCTGTGCTAACGGAATCCAATTAGCTAAAACAGTGTTAAAGTTGGTACGTCTTGCTGCATCACCTTTATTTCTTTATATAAAACAAACTCTATCCTTTATGGTTTTCAATGCTTTTGAACATTAGAAATATGAGGGTTAAATATCAGTGTATAATCTCATCAATTTTCTATCCTTAATTAAATTATCATCTGCTTTGCTTCATCGTTATCATGACGAAGATGATATTTGTGAGATACATTTGAAACATTGGTTTTTGTGGGAAGGTGTGTTGCTTGTGCCTCCTTGATAGGCACAACTCCAGTTGACATGATAGCAGTTTGAACTGCCATGGGTATGTCTGAAAAGTAGATTAATCTCACAACCATTTGTCATTTTCAAGTTTAATCTTTGTGCCACTATTCCATATTTTAAGGTTTCATGGTGTGTGTATACATATGTATTCATGTTTTATGTATATGGTATATATAATAAATGTTAACAAACATAATTTTGTAAATAAAATTAACGTCAAGAATTTCATATTATCAGTTAATAAAAGCTGTAAATTCCTTGAGGCACTAACCAAGCATTATAATTACAAATAACACCTATGTAGGTCACTTTAAAACTATTCTCTGTAATCTTCCTATCCCGAAGTTCTTTGTTGGATTCATAATTGTTACCTATGTGTATGTATGTCTGTGTGAGTGTGTATGTATACTATGTGAGTGTGAATGCCTACAGAAGCTACAAGAGTGAATCTGAGACTCTGACACTGACGTTGTAGACAGTAGTGACTGCCCAACATGGGTTCTGGGAACTGAACTTGGGTCCTTTTGAAAAGCAGCAAGTTCTCTAAACCAATGAGCAGTTAACTCCAGGCTTCCTAATCCAAAGTTTATAATCAATGAACAGAACATATACGTCAATTCTCTTTCTTTTAATAACTCTGTGACTTTGAGGAAACTAAAGTTCACTGTTCCCTCATTTATAGAAAAAAGGAGTTTCTGTATCTTATTTCTTCATCATTCTAAGACTTAAATGAAATAATTAATGGTATTTAGAAGGATAAACAAAACTGAGATTTTTATCAAGATAGTGATAGTCTTCACAAGATTTGAGGTCATTCGTGGGTTTTCTATATAAATACTTAAGGAACTGTACTTTCTTTAACTTAATGTGATTTTTTAATTTGAGTTTCTTTTTATAGCTCTTTTATTATGTGAACTGTGAATTGACAAGATAATTCTGAATCTACTCTGTGAGATTCTTTAAATTAGTGGAAAATGAAAAGATTATTAAGCCTGAGTAGGGTTAAAATCTCTTCTTCCACAAATTCCTAAATAGGTAGTCCAAAAAGTCTCCATAAATTGTCTAGGCCTTAGGTTTCTTATCTGTGAATTGAATTTAAAATACCCAACTAGCGAGTTCTCTGTATATTCAAATGATGCAGTGAAATTCTTTGTGCAATATCCTGCTTTCTAAAATTTACTTTCAATTGCATAATAGAAAAGATGGATTAATAATTCCATAGGAAAATAGATATAAATGTGTATATATTAATATATGTGATAAATTGGTAATTGGTGAGTCAATGTGGGAGATATATGGATATTTCTAATTGTTAAAAATTTCTTTTGACTTTACAATATGCTTGAAGGTTTTTACAACAAAATGTTGTATAAAATCAGATGAAGTAAAGTACCTTGATCATAAAATAGTTTTGATAGATTGCAGCTTTTATCAATTCTTTTTCTTGAATATAGTCTTAAAATGGAAGCATTTGATGTGTATTCTCAACAAAACATTATTAAGACATTGGTTTATAACCAGTTATGCAAATACTTTATCTTAACTGGATTGCATTTTTTTTTTATGTGCCAGAGTGGAGAGGAGTATGTCAGAACTTCGACCTCAGCATAATTCTGCATATGGTTTTGGTACTGATAGAAATCTTCCTCAACCTAATCAAGGAGAGGTAAACACTGAAACTTACTTGTTAAATAAACATCGTTTACAGAAGATATCAAAAAGAGAAATGCCACAGAGAGTGAAAGCGGAGTTTTCCAATGTTAAAAGTAAATATCAAAAGATGAAATTGCACCAATATGGGATAGTTGGTGCTAGGCTATCTATCAAATATCAGTAGAGTGCAGGCCAGGCCTGCAGCAGTGGCACTGGAGATGTTCTCTTTCTCTTCTATATATCATTCCCTTCCAGGCAAAATCAAGTTAAAACATATTTCAAAAGCAAGCTTGGAAAAAACTAAAACACATAACAAAAAAAGTTGCCAGAAGGGGACAACAAAGATATGAGCAAAAGGCCAAGAATTTGGGCTAGATATTAAAATCAGTGTGTTTTAGGAACTGCTCTGAATAAAAAGTAAAAGTGACCTTGCTGTCGCATTAGACCACAATAAAAGAGTGTCAGAAATATTGTTCTTCAAACAATTCACAAAGTGTAACAAAATAATCTCTTTGTTAGCTTTTATTTATCATTAAATATGCTGATAGTGACGTTTGTATTCTAAAGAAGTACAAACTGTATTGGAATTAAATAGCTCCAGGCTCAGCATAGTTCTATATATGTGTCTCAGTATAGTTCTATATATGTGTCTCAGTA
>NC_046172.1:62299495-62311079 GCF_011064425.1 Rattus rattus
TTATAAATAAGGCTGCGATGAACATAGTGGAGCACGTGTCTTTTTTATATGTTGGGGCATCTTTTGGGTATATGCCCAAGAGAGGTATAGCTGGATCCTCAGGCAGTTTAATGTCCAATTTTCTGAGGAACCTCCAGACTGATTTCCAGAATGGTTGTACCAGTCTGCAATCCCACCAACAATGGAGGAGTGTTCCTCTCCAGCACTCTATATGACATAAAGTGAATGTCTTTCACTGCCTTCATTTTGCACTTATCAAGTTACCATTTGAGCAGCAACTGTTCTATGTAAAATTAATCTGTCCTTGCTTGATCAGGAATCCTGCTGTTATGACAAACACTGTCCAATTATAGTAAAGATATTTTATTTTACAAAGAATAAACATTCCTATTTGAAGGAAGGAGATCATGAGTACACCAATGAAGCATCATTCCAAAGTAGTGATGAATCACAGCAGAACAAATATACATCATTTAAGGTTCATGATGAAATAATCTGACCTCCAACAGTTTTTGGAAACCTCTCATCTCCAGGCCTACAGTCCGTAGCATGTATAGGATTTATCTTGAGGTGGCTCCAGTTTATATCTTCAGCTTTCCTTTCGAGAAATGCCATATTTCTGGCATCTCTGGGTTGTTCATATTGAACACTTTTCCTGATTTATTCAACAGACTTTCTTGATCTTTTTGAACATACTTTGACACTAGCATATATTGCTTGGCTTCAAAAATAGTCTGTGATTTTAAGTCTTTATAATTCCATCACCCTTGAATATTTTAGACCTGCAAACCCAGTATAGCATGCACAATATTATCAAGTTCAACTGTCATCCCAAGGTATAATCTCTTACCCAAACACCACAATTGTACTGATTTGGCTTTTGAAACTGGGGAAAGAGATTCATGGTCAGTTGTATTGAGCAGAAAATTTCTTCAGTAACATTATCAATAAATCTCTTCAGTAACATTATCAGTTAGGTTATTTTATTTTAAATTAATTACTTTTTTCATAAACTGAAGCTTTCAATGGGCAATGTTCTGAATTCATGTTACATTTCTGATTATCTCATGACTATTTTTTATTCCACTAATCTCTTTATTAATTATAAATGTTTTGTTCATACAGCCCATACCCATAACTGTAAATCTGCTCACAATTCTTTTCCTAACAAGAAACATTTTCCATATTTTTCTACTCTTACTTGTTTCAGACCTGAATAAGTAAATATAACCATACCACAGCTGAATGTCTTTAATTTCTTCTACTAAGCAAATCAACCTATGATTTGAGAATTGAGGCCTAGTTATGCTTTCAAGGTATTGGGGGAAATGAAGTCAGCTTTTGTATTTATTTTATTTTGTGACTAGAATATAATAACGCGAATGACTTCTGTCATATCTCATGATAGAGTCCTTGTTCTCCTCTAAATTCTTATAATCTGGGCAAGTTGCAGAGACAAGAAGCTATTTACAGGTGAAGACAGAATGAGCAAGTGAAGGAGAATACGCCAGAAGATTAAAAGAGATTGCTAAAGTTAGTATAAGGCCAAGCAGAGCAATTAAGTCAGAAACAAAGAAAAGCCAGATTGAATCAGTCAGCTTGGACAATTAGATTGTATGGAGGCTAGAAGCTTTCAGACCTGGACCTAGGGATAGTTAGAAACAAGAAGGAAATGCTCTGGCCTCAGTTCAAGCCAAGGTTTCACACAGCTTTGATATGGCTTTCATCTTAACACTTCATCTGAGGAAGTTAAGACCACATTTAAATTTTATAAATTATTATAAGCCTAATTGTAAAAGTTAAAAATAAAGTACAGGAGAAAAGATGCACAACTATGATTTTGAAATCAAAAGATTTTTAAAATACATTAATATTCTAATTGCAATGAATAAATAATATATGGCTAGATTTTTAATGGAAATACATAGAAATTGAAAACATAATAGAGTGAAAAGCTCTATTTTGGCTGCACATATTTTCAAGAAATAAATCTGAAAAATAGTTTTTTGCAAGGGACAGGATACCACTAAGTCTTCTGTGAGACACTTTCCTAGAAATGGCTTGCATGAATAAGAGTAGAATAATGCCAGTACAAATGAATGTGTTAAATAGAAGGGTGGGGCAGGGGGGTTCTTGTGTGTTCCTACTGCTAGACAAAAAATTACAGGTTAGTAATGAATCCTGGGATGAGAGTTAACCCATTCCAGGAATGAGCCCCTTATTGGTTGCTCAGTTTGTGTACACACACATACAAAGAAAAATGGACTCAGTTGTATTTATTTATTTCTGTTTATGACATACATGGGTTTGAATGAGTGTTTATGTTTATATGTACCATTATTACCAAAGCAAAAAGAAGATATGGGGGAGGACATATTGGAGATGTTGATGGAAAAGTAGCTATGAGGGTCTGGAGAGAAGAAAGGATGAGGGAAAATGATGTAGCTCTGTTTCAGTATAAGCATACTCAATAAATAAATAAATAAATAAATAAATAAATAAATAAATAAATAAATAATTATAAATTAGAGTAACAAAAGAATATTTACAAAATCATTATACAAACAATTCGGTGAAAATGCCCAAGCCTGGGAAATAATAATTTGCAAAAATAGGATATTAATACATATGAAAAATAGGTAAACATACTCATCAACATCTATAAAAAGAAAATTGAAAATCAAGCAACAATAGTATAAACTGTGCCTAGATGGCATATGCTTTTAATATCATCACAAGAGAGATCAAGGGATCAAGTTGTAGCTATACAGCAAGAATCTATGCCAAGAACTGTAAAATAAAAGCATAAATAAACAAGATGGAAGCAAAGAAACAGTAATTTTACATACATGGTCAAAAAGTGGATAAAATTCAGTGTTTCGTAAGGATGTCATGTTATTGGATGGTTCATTTACTGCAAATGGGAAAATTTAAATTTGAATTTTTAGCTACACTCTATTCATACACCTGAAAATGCATAAATATATTCCCTGAAAGAAACTTATGAGAATATTTATATAACTTCAATCTCAAAGACAATAAAATGAAATCAGATAACATTTATACTTACATTAAAGCAGCATACACCTGAAAATGCATAAATATATTCCCTGAAAGAAACTTATGAGAATATTTATATAACTTCAATCACAAAGACAATAAAATGAAATCAGATAACATTTATACTTACATTAAAGCAGCATCATTATAACAGAGCACCTCTTAATAAAAATGATTCTTAAGCCATGTATAAACATAAGAACAGGAAAGTCATTATTCTAAGAAATCAATTTTACTTTATTGGTTAGAATTGAAGACAGTAATGACCTTTGGATTCAAGAAAAGAAGCTTCAAGTGTCATAGATATTTAGTGTGGTGATCCATGTCCTGATTACTAGGGGGGCATTGATTTTGTGAAACATCATTGATCTATATACTCATATTAACGTAGTACACATCACTTTATATTTTATTAATGAAAGACTTAAATGAAAATAATGATATGATATTCTTCAGTGCTTTCTGTTTATCAGATATTATTCTAAGTAATTTACATGAAGGAAATTCTTTAGCATTTTGATGAGGGAACTGAGATTTAGTCATTGCCTAGCTTGAATAGCTTATGTAGCTAATGAGTTATGGAGTAGAATTTGAAATCCCTCCAGCTTGTCTATAAAACTACCTCATTACTACTGCATCATAATATCTTAAAATGTCATTTCCTCCTCTTTGCTATGTAACTTTTAAGATTTTAAAATGTGACTTAATCATTATTTATGTAGAAATTAATTACCCTATCTAGCAGCTTTTGCTTTTGTTGGCATTTCTTTTCTATATTTCAATTATATAAAATTGGATATTAATCTTAATATTAGATTCCTATCTAGGGAAATATCCTGTCATGAAATTTAACTAGATTAATGGAATATTATCTACTTTTACTGTCTTAGATGTCATGTTCAGTGAAGGCATTTCCTGACCATGTAGGCTATGATTAATCAGTTTGTCTCCCTCTTTCTATGAATTTGAATCCATTGCTTTTATTCACTTTAGAGTTTTTTCTACACAAAGCAGTATATTAAAAGTCTATCATTTATTTGTCCTTCATGTGAAAGTGCAAAGTGATAGCAAACTCCAAGGGGTACCAAAATAACTTACACATAGCAAATTAAGTTTAACAATTATTGATCAGATTCTTTGAAAACATCTTATGTAGACTTTATTTTCCAAAGTACTAATTTATGTTTATGTTATAGGAAAATAAAAATGCAATTTTCTCAGTCAAAATAAATGAGCATTGATCTTTTTATCATTATGCATATCAAGTATTTTGTTACTATTTATTTATATTTATATGTAGGCTTTTAACTTTTTTGTCATTTGTCTTAGTCTAGGTTCTCTAGAGTCACAGAGCTTATGGACTATCTATATAGTAAAGAAAATAATTGGAATGACTTACAGTCTGGAGTCCAACTAACCCAAAAAAGGACAGCTGTGAATGGGAAGTCCAAGAATCTAGTAGTTGCTCAGTCCTACAAGGCTAGGTGTTTCACCTGGTCTTCAGCTGATCAGTATAAACTGTAATTCCAAAGAAGTAGCTTCCAACATATGTGCAGGCAAGTAATTACAGGCAGGAAAATAAGAAGATGCCTTCCTTCTTCCACTGACCTTTATTGAATTGGATATTTTATTTATTTACTTTTCAAATAGTATTCCCTTTCCTGATTTCCCCTCTAGAAACCCCCTATCCCATCTCCCCTCCAGCCTCTTATATGAAGATGCTCCCCCACCCACTCCCACCTAACCACCTTAACATTTCCCTACTCTTGAGTATCTAGTCTTCATAGGACCAAGGGCCTCTCTTCTCATAGATGCCCGATAAGGCCATCCTCTGCTACATATGCAGCTGGAGCCCTGGGTCCCTCTATGTGTACTCTTTGGTTGTTGGTTTAGTCACTGGGAGCTCTGGAGGGTCTGGTTGGTTGATTGATATTGTGTTCTTCTTACAGGGTTGCAAAGTCCTTCAGCTCCTACAGTCTTTTCTCTAACTCCTCCATTGGGGTCCCCTGTTCAATCCAATGGTTGGCTACAAGCATCCACCTTTGTATTTGTCAGGCTCTGACAGCTATATCAAGCTCCAGTCAGCAAGCAGTTCCTGGCATCTGCAATAGTGTCTGGGTTTGGTGTCTGTATATGGGATAGATCTGCAGGTAGGGCAGTCTCTGGATGGCCTTTCCTTCAGTCTCTGTTCCGCACTTTGTCCCTGTATTTCCTTTAGACAGGAACAATTCTGGGTTAAAAATTTGGAAATATGTGGGTGGCCCCATACCCCAACTGAGAGACATACCTAAACTCTAGATATGGTCTCTACAGGTTCTCCTTCCCCTTTGTTGGTCATCTCAGTTAATCTCATCCCTCTTAGGGCCTGGGAGCCTCTTGATTTCCTGGCATCTGGTAATTTCTGTTGTCTACCCCCAGTTCCCAATCCCCCCCCGTTGCTATATACCTCTGTTCGATTTTCTGATCCTCTGTATATCATTCCTGTCTCCTATCATACCTCATCTTGCACTCCCCCCTTTTCTGCTTCCCCTACTCTCTTCGTCCCAAGTCCCTTGTAGTCCTGCAGCAGAAGGTATGGTTCAGATTAAATGTGTGTATCACCACACTTGGACCTAAAGTGTTCTTGGAATTTTCAAGGTCCAAGACTGGCCTTGAACTCAGAGCTATGCTTGCCTCTACCTGCTTGGTCCTAAGCCTTTTGTGGCCATTATGCCTTAAAATCGAGATCATAAGGGTGTGAAATTCCATGTCAAAAGCCTGTGTCTTTTAGACTCAAGATCTGTGTCAATGGTGTGCCCTCCATTTCTGGATTGTAGTTCCTTAAAGATGTAGTCAAGTTGACAACTGGACATAGTCATAACAATATTATGTATTTTCTTTAGGCCGAGTATCACTATTTCACCCTGGATTGCCTAGAACTCACTATATATACCAGAGTAACCCAGAACCCCAAGAGATCTACCAGCCTCTGTTTCCTGAGTGTTGGCATTAAAACCATATTCCTCCACATCCGGCATGCTGACTTATTTTTAATGTAGTAAAATGCATGTAAAATAAAATTTATAATAAATGTTTTGAAGTCTATGATGAAATGACATTAGTACATTGAAAAGTTTATAAGACAGTTATTGCTTTGTGTCTCCAGAATTTAATCATGTTAAACTACAACTAGTACCCATTAAACTGTAACACAGGCCTCACTTTATCTAGAAACTCGTAACTACAATTCTACGTTCTCTTTCTTTGAATCTTAATTTTTATGTGTTACATATAAGAGGTATGCTATCTAGTTTGATGTCAACTTAAGACAACCTTGATTCATTTGAGAAAATGACCCCAACAGATTGGCTTGTGGAAAAGTGACCTTTTTTAATGATAATTGATGTAGAAGAACCCTTGTTAGTATGAGTACTAAAGAAGGCAAGCTGAACAAATCATTAGATCAGGAGAAACAAACAATTAAGCAACATTCTTCCCTGGATTCTGATTCAGTTCTTGACTACGGATTCCTGCATGGGTTTCCTGCTCTAACCTCCTTTAAAGATGGGCTGTGATGTGGACCTTAAACTGAGATAAATCCTTTATTCTCCAAGTATTTTTGACATGATGTTTTATCACAGCAGTAGAAAGCCTAATACAAATAGCATTAAAAAATTTGTGATTGTGCATATAGCTAATATTACATCAAAATTCCAAGTACTTTTCTGTTGCAATGGTAACGTGTGTCTCCATTACTTTACATCCTATTGGTCAATCAGATGAAGTTGTAAATGTGTGCCATTGCTACATTCATCTATTCAACTATTTCCACACTTTCAGGTTTTTCTATTTTCTAATCATTGTGAATTGCAGGCAAAGGTGATTGTGATAAAATTGTGTTTTGTACTTGTTTTAATTTTTTGGAGTATGAACTCAAAAGAAGAATTTCTGGGCCATGTGGTAATTTAATTCTTTAAAAATTATTATACTGTTTCCCACAGTGTCTTTGGCCGTGCTTTTTTTTTTTTTTTTTTTTTTTTTTTTTTTTTTTTTTTTTTTTTTTTTTTTTTTTTTTTTTTTTTTTTTTTTTTTTTTTTTTTTTTTTTTTTTTTTTTTTTTCTTACTGGGGATCAATAAGTGTTGCAGTTTCTATCTTGCATATTCAAAACTTTTTTTCTTCTTTGCATGGTATCCTCACAGTTGTATGTTATTTATGTTACAAATACATTTGTACAATTTTTGCTACACATTAGCACATAATTTTACTCGTTCCATGAAGTTGATTCTTCAGTACTTTAAAAAAAATCGTGATGGGACCTTCCTTCTGGCTTACTTCCCCTCCCATGCCAGATCAACAGCCTGGCCAACACCTCCCCAAACCCTGCAGCTGTGTACTTTCCACGAGGTCCTCAGTGACCAAGGACACAGGTGAGAATTTTGCCTAAATAGCCACACCAGCTGAGATACTCTCACAGCCCAGCTGATGCAGGAAATACAGCCCTTCTCCCACATTCCACCCCCAGCCCCTGCCACCCGGCTCCACCTTCCTCCTGACAGATCTATCAATGGAATAGATTCAAAGACTGAGAAGTAAACCCATACACCTATGAATGCTTGATCTTTGACAAAGAAGCCAAAAACATACAGTGGAAAAAAGAAAACATCTTCAATAAAGTGTGCTGATCTAACTGGCAGTCTGTATGTAGAAGAATGAAAATAAATCCATATTTGTCACCTTGCACAAAACTCAAGTCCAAGTGGATCAAGAACCATAACATAAAACCAGACACACTGAGTCAAATAGAAAAAAAAGTGGAAAAGAGCCTTGAGCAGTCATCTGCACTGGGGGAAATTTCCTGAACAGATTAAGATCAGGCTCTAAGATCAAGAACTGATAAATGGTGTCTCATAAAACTGAAATGTTTCTGTTAAAAAGAAGACTCTGTCAGTAGGACAAATTACCAACCTACAGATTGGAAAAAAATTCTTCAGTAACCCTGTATTCAACAGAGGGCTAATGTCTAAAAGTATGAAGAATCAAGTAGTTAACCTCCAAAATGCCAAATAAACCAGTTAAAAAGGTGTACAGAGCTAAACAGAATTCACAACAGAAGAATCTCAAATGTCACAGAAGCACTTAAGGAAATGTTCAAAATTCTTAGTCATTAGAGAAATACAAATCAAAACGACCCTGAGATTCCACCTCACACCAGTCAGAATGGCTAAGATCAAAAACTCAAGTGACAGCAGATGCTTGTAAGCATGTGGAGAAAGAAGAACACTCCTCCATTGCTGCTGGGATTGCAAACTGCCCCAAATACTCTGGAAATTAATCTGACTGTTTCCTCAGAAAATTGGAAATAGTTCTATCTGAAGACCCAGCTTTACAATTCTTGGGTATATATCCAAAAGATGACCCACCATAACACAAGGAAGCATGTTACACCACATTCATCCAGCGTTGTTTGTAATGGCCTAAAGCTGGAAGCAATCCAGATGTGCCCTCACCCTGAATAATGGATACAGAAAATGTTGTTCATTTACACAACGGAATATTATTCAGCTAATAAAAATGATGACATCATGAATTTTGCAGACAAATGGATGGAACTAGAAAATATAATCCTGAGTGCAGTAACTCAGACCCAAAAGGAAATGGTATGTACTCAGTGATAAGTGGATAGTAGCCAAAAAATACAAAATATCTAGGATAAAACCTATAGACCATAAGAAATGTAACAAGCAGAAATGCCAAAGAAAGGAGTCTTCAATTCCACTTAGAAGTGAGAAGGATGTAATCAAGGGAGGTAAAGGGAGAAAGGAAAAGGGAAACGGGATCAGATAGGGGAAGGGAACAGGGGAGAAGCCCAGAAGGACAAGAGAATGAATGGAAATATGCAACTTTGAGAGTGGGAGGTAGGAAATGCTCTAAAAAGTACCAGAGACCCAAAAGGTTAGACACTTTCAGGACTCATTGGGGGTGACCTTAGCTAAAATGCCCAACAATGGGAAGGATTTGAAGAGTCTACCTCTCGTAGACAGACAGGGCCTCAAGTGGAGGGGCAGGGTAACTAATACACAGTCAAATTTTCTGACCCCGAATTGTTCTTGTCTAAAAGAACTTCAGGGACAAAAATGGAGAAGAGACTGAGGGAAAGGAGGTCCAGTGACTGACCAGCCCAACTTGGGATCCATCTAATGGGCACACACCAAGGCCTCACACTAGTATGCTATGTGCTTACACATTGGAGCCTGTCACCATTGTCCTCTGAGAGGCCCTATTAGCAGCTGACTGAGACAGAAGCAGATACTTAGACTCAACCATGGGACTGAATTCAGGGACCCCTATGTTTGAATTAGGAGAAGAATTGAAGATGCTGAAAAGGAGAGTGACTCCATAGAAAGACTGACAATCTCAACTAACCCAGACCCCAGGGACCTCCCAGAGACTGTGACACCAACCAGGAACATATACAGGCTGGGCCAAGGCCCCTGGATCTATATAGCAGAGGTCGTCCGGTCTTGTCTCAGTGCAAGAAAATAGGCTTAATCCTTGACAGCCTTGAGACACAACAGTGAAAAATTAGAATCATTAGGGTCTTACTTCAAAAGCTCGCATTCCATAAAATTGGAAAATCTCAATGAAATGGACTATTTTCTAGTCAGACACCATTTACCAAAGTTAAATCAAGATCAGGTAAATGATTTAAATGGTCTTAACCCCTAAAGAAACAGAAGCAATCTCACAACCAAAAAAAAGTCCAGTGCCAGGTGGTTTTAGTGTAGAATTTGACCAGACTTTCAACAAAATAGAAACAGAAGGAACACTGCCAAACCCTTTTATGAGGTCACAGTGACACTGATACCTAAACCCCACAAAGATTCAAGAACAAAAGAGAATTTCACATCACTTTTTCTTTATAAATATTGGTGCAAATATGCTCAATAAAATACTCGCAAAGTGAATCCAAAAGCAAATCAGAAACATCACCATGATGACCAAGTAGGCTTCATCCAAGGGATTCAGGGATGATTCAATATATGAAAATCCATAAATATAAACAAACTGGAAGAAAAAAAATCACATGACCATTTCAATAAATGCTGAAAAAGCCTTTGAAAAAAATCCAACACACCTTCATGTTAAATCTTGGAGAGATCAGGAATACAAGGCACACACTGTAATGGCTATTCATGGTTACCAACTTGATTACATCTGGAATGACCTGCAATCCAGAATTGGAAGCCACACCTGTGATCCAGATTTTGAGGTTACAGACTCAAGTTTCTGACTTGGATTTTGGTATGGAGATCCTGAGGCCAAGGAAAGCTTAGGTCTAGGCAAGGCAGTACATGCCTTTAATTCTAGGAAAGTGAGGCGAGAAGGTCTCTGAGTTCAAGGTTACCCTGGGACAAAGCAAGTCCCAGATCCAGGCATGGTGATTACACACCTTTAATCTTGGCCACACCTTCTGCTGGAGGTCTAATTAAGAACTTTGGAAGAAGGACAATTGACCCTTTTTTTGATTGCTTGCACTTAACTTGCCAGCACATTTGTTAGAACCTATGTCTACAGAAGACCAGCTCAAACAACTAGTCTCATGGGACTGAGCAACTGCTAGATTCTTGAACTTCCCATCCACAGGTGCCCATTGTTTGGTTAGTTGGACTACATACTATAAGTTGTCAAAATAAGTTCCCTGAATATAGAGAGACATTCCATAAGTTCGGGAACTCTAGAGAGCTCTAATACACACACCTACATATAATAAAAGTGATATACAGTAAGCCAATAGCCAATATCAAATTAAATAGACAGAAACATAAAACAATTCCACTAAAATCAGGGGCAACACAAGGCTGTCCATTCTTTTCCTATCTATTCAATATAGAATCTGAAGTTGTAGCTAGAGCAAAAAGACAGCTAGAGAAGATCAAAGTGTTACTAATTGGAAATGAAGAAGTCAAAGTTTCAGGATTTGTAGATGATATGAATATATACATATATAATCTCAATCCCCAAAATTCTAAATTCTTATCTTTAGACACATTTAAATGATACAATAAAGGAATTTACTTATTTTTTTGTGTTTGTTAGTCTATTTTTTTAATTAACTTGAATATATATTATATATATTTCGAGTGTTATTCCATTTCCCAGTTTCCGGGCAAACATCCCCCTTCCCCCTCCCCTTCCTTATGGGTGTTCCCCTCCCCACCCTCCCGCCATTGCTGCCCTCCCCCCAACAGTCTAGTTCACTGGGGGTTCAGTCTTAGCAGGACCCAGGGCTTCCCCTTCCACTGGTGCTCTTACTAGGATAGTAATTGCTACCTATGAGGTCAGAATCCAGGGTCAGTCCATGTATAGTCTTTAGGTAGTGGCTTAGTCCCTGGAAGCTCTGGTTGCTTGGCATTGTTGTACATATGGGGTCTCGAGCCCCTTCAAGCTCTTCCAGTTCTTTCTCTGATTCCTTCAACGGGGGTCCTATTCTCAGTTCAGTGGTTTGCTGCTGGCATTCACCTCTGTATTTGCTGTATTCTGGCT